>NW_027506929.1:337021-359521 GCF_052324685.1 Brachyhypopomus gauderio | reverse complement strand
TGTGTGTATTTACCCTTTATGTAAAGATAAATGTTTATGTGCTTAATCTTTCAAAAAAGTTGTCATTGTTAAACATGTGTATCTTAGATGTTTTTATTAACGTTATTACCTTAGTTCAGCATAATCATGATTTTTTATTTACATGTAAAGAAATTATTAAATTAATGCACACATACTCTGCAAAAAAGGGGTTTAGAAAGTCTATTTTATTTGTCAGTAATTACAGTAATTAGTGAGATGAAAGTATGTTTAGGTTAGGTGCTGACCTTGTTCTGAGTATTTCTCATTATTCAGTAATGTGATCTACTCCAACAGGTCCTGAACTAGCTTTACTCAGTTGCTCTCTCTCTCTCTCTCTCTCTCTCTCTCACACACACACACACACACACACACACACACACACACACACACACACACACACACACACACACACATATACATGCACACACACATGCACATGCAAGCACACACACACACACACACACACACACACGTAGGACAGTTAAAGCGGGTGGCAGGCTGGCACCTGAGCCCCAGAGGAGTGCTAGGTCCAGAGGGACAGAGCCACCTCACACAGCACCAGGCCTCTCAGAACACTCCTCACTGATCTCCTCCAGATCATTAAAGTCCCACAGCCCCTCTCCATCTCTCTCTCTCTCTCTCTCTCTCTCTCTCTCTCTCTCTCTCTCTCTTATTCCCTGTATAAATCTCTCGCTCACCCTCCTCTGTCCCACCTCACCAGCGATGCCGTTCAACACATAATTAAAGCTGCAGTAAACAAAGCTCCTCTTGCACTTTATACTTGCCCTTCCTCTTCCTCTTCCTCCCCTTCCTCTCAGTCTCTTACCCTCTTTCCTCACAAGCCCCCAGCGTTTCTCAGGGCCCGGCGGCCGCCACCACCCCCCAACCTCTTTTTTCTTTCCTTTTTTTTTTTCACAGCATGCCTGCTGCAGTGAATACTGCTTCCCCTTGGTTTAATTGGAAACCTAAATACTTTGGGTAAAGCTCTGCCCCTGGGAGTCCACATTGCCAGATCCATTACTGGCATACTCAGAGCAGACACAGTGGCTCTCCCCGGCATGGAGGAGCTAGCTGAGACCCCCCCGCCCCCCCACAGCTGTCCTCCTCGACAACCCAGGCCCTTCATTACCGAAATAGAAATCTGTGTCCTAAGTGGTGCAACATTGCTAAAGCTAAATATCCATTTCCCTGGAGAGCTAATTATGCCCCAGCACCGACGACGCTGATTCCAGTTTTTTTTTCTTCTTCCTCTTCTTCCTCCTCTTCTTTTTTCCACCCCAGATAACAACTGTAAAAGCAATTTGAGCATTTTTCAATTAATTAAACACATAGTCTCCAAGTAACCTCTTGTCATTTTGCCCTGCAGGACTAAAGCTAATTTGTGTAGGAGAGAGAAAGAGAGGGAGAGGGAGAGAGAGAGAGAGAGAGAGAGAGAGAGAGAGAGAGAGAGAGAGAGAGATACAGACTGGGGGATGGGTGATGGTGTTTTCATCTTTAAAGAAATGTCAGTACAAAAGAATTAATTGCAGAAGCTCTTAATGTGTTAAAGAGGAGAAGTAGACATGTCACTGGTGGAGGAATTTGAGATGACAGCGTTTCACCAAAGTTTCAGGGCACGTTTCACAGTGGTATTACCGTGAGCAACTTTTTAGCGTTCGGTCAAAGGCCAATCGTCTGAGACAGAGGAATCTAGTCCCTATTGTGTTCTACTTACAGTCATTTACCACCGAGTCCGAAAGCTGATAGCAAGGTTGAGATATCCCTGTAGGCTACTGTATTTTATTTCATTTAGACAATGGCAATATGTGCGTGCGCGCGCACACACACACACACACACACACACACACATCACATCACTGCACTCTGTGTCACACACACACACACACACACACACACACACACACACATCACAACACTGTACTCGGTCACACATTCATAGGCAGTGTGACAGACAGCCATACATGAACGCATGCGCAAACACAGACTAAAAGGACCCTGCCACACACACTCTGTCTCTCACACACTCTGCCTCACACACACTGCTGTCAGTTAGGCAGATCAGAGGCGTGCATGAAATCCATCTAATGGGCATTATGGGTTTTTCTCCCACTCCTTCCCTCCCTCCCTCTCTCCCTCTCCCTCTCCCTCCCTCTCCCTCTCTCTGTCTCTTCCACCCTCCCTCTCTCCCTCTTCAACCTTTTTTTTCTCACTGTCTCTTTATTTGGGCAAGTTATCATTACAGTTTGTTACAGTTACCTGAACATACCATTTGAAAGATTGATGGAGAGAAATAAAGACAGAGATTGAGGGAGTGAAAAACAATGACAGAGTCAACTAATTAAAGTTGTTGGAGAGGAGATGTGTGCCATTAGAGCTGATGGAATGTAGGTACATGTCTGCTGTTGTTCAGGGTCCGTTGTTTCTTTTTCTTTCTTTCTTTCTTTCCTACTTTCACTCAGCCCTTGTTGATTCTGTTTCTCTTTCACAGCAGGACTTAAACAGGAACTCTCAAATAGGAAGATTTTCAACCTCACCTTGAAGAGGACCCACCCTTCATCAACCCGCTCACCTCTTTACTTCTCTTTCCTCATGCTCAGAATAGAGAGCATAACTAAGTGTTTGCTCTCGAAGAGATGGGACCTCTCCCCCGACACACACACACACACACACACACACACAGAAAGGCTGAACGGTCCGGATCACAGTGTGAAGTGCTAAGCTGTTACAGCAGAGGTGTTCACTGCCATCATTCCTTAACATGCTGATTGGCAGTAGTTATATGTTAAATGTTCATTACACACTCTCTCTCTCTCTCTCACTCTCTCTCTCTCTCTCTCTCTCTCTCTCTCTGTGTGTTTCATGCTCACACTAATGTTCCACTTTCATTAACAGCTAAGAAAATATATTGATAATTGTACTGTTTTTACATCTATTTGATTTTAATGAAAGTTAATAAAGGACTAATTAAATAACTGAAAATATGTATTTTCAACAGCATTTTGTGAGCTGGAGTAAAAACTGTACAGAAAAGAGGTTTTTAAAGATTTGTCATAATTTATGTAATTTTCAAATTTACAGGCTCCTTGTGTTTGATCAAAGTCCTTTAAAAATATTTAATTGAAATTAACCACTCATAAATCGAGTAAATGAAAATATGGCATATATTATTAATGAAAACACAAATAAAAAATGTTCATCACTCTCTTGTTTCTACTTGTGTGATTTCTGCGTCTGGGCAGATATCCAAATGGCTCACAGTGACCGTAGGCAGTTGGGAACAGACATGTTGATTTGTTCCTGTGTATGGGTCATGTGACAGTTTAAGCAGCTTTCTCTCCTGGAACACAGGTGAGCCCAGCCTCCCTTTGATCTCCCTTCTCTGTTTGTGTTAGCGGGGTGGAACCACGTTTCTCCAGGTCACAGATGTTCGTGGGAACTGAAAGGTGAGTGCACTCATAGACACCAGCATGCCACAGCCAGAGAGGAGAGGATTAGGGGGCCGATCACTAGTACATAACAGTGGGGCACCAAGCACCCGAAGTCACATGGTAGAGAGGGGACTGTGAAATATGCACACACACACACACAGACACACACACACACACACACGGGAAATACCTGAGAGTCTTTCAAGGACAGCAGGTCAGTAAGACAGGTACCCGAGGCAGAATCCTCCCCAAAGCTTGGCCATCTGTGAAAGAGAAAGAGAATGAGAGATATATAGATATAGATAGAATGAGAGCTAGATAGAGAGAGATTTGCACTACACCAGCTCAATGTTTACCCTCAAAACATACCAATTACCATGTGTGTGACTAAATAAGTGCTACTACTCCAGAACTGGTTTAGAATCAGCATACTGAGTCAGGTGAGCTGTTCCATGAATAGTTCTAATGTGCACCCCCAGATTCATATCCCTTTAAAGGACAGGACATTCCAGAGGTATACAGTGTGTGCTGGAGTGTCGGGATCCTACATGACCTCAGTGTAATCTCCTCGTGTTGTCCTCTCAGACTGCTAGCACAAATGTCACAGTATCATACAAGTACAATGGGCTTGTGTGTTTGTATACATCAGCCAATGTCAGAGAGATTACACTTCATTGTTTCCCTCTATTTGTTCAATATTATTGTATTTATTCTAGCACTCTGGATTGCTGGTTTGAACATGTAAATTTTAATGATAAGACAAGTGGATAATATTGTGCAAATATTGTGCAAAAAAGTATAAAGCAAGAGTCAGGAGAAAAGAAAAGAATATATAACCAAGCTGTCCATGGCAACCATAGATAAAGCAACACCTTGCCTGAACTTCATATTATACAATAAATACATGCACATTATTGTAAGATTACATAGCCTGAAACAGGTTACACTAACGTTAACAAACATGTAGAACTCTTGTTTCTCGGTGCAGCTGGCATGAGCGATGCCTGCCCTGTACCACAAACACGTCATACGCATACGCACCTTCAGACATCAGCCTAACGGGGGAGGGGAGCGGGGTCGTCCACGTTTCTGCTACCGCAGATTATACCTGACACCCCAAACCCAAGGGAGTAGTGGCATCAGATGATTGGTGGAGGTGTGTGTGGGGAGGGGGGGTCTCTCTCCAGGAAGAAGGCAGGAAGCTGAAGAGACTGGGAGAGGGTGTGTGGCTCCTGTACCCTGGACACAGCACCGTCCATCTGCATTTCAAATACACAGGACGCTCGTCTGCCCGGTGCAGTGCGGGGAAACATGGCTGCCGGGAAGAGAGCAAAACGTAAGAGGATACGGCATCAAAGAGCCCGGCGGGGAAGCGGAAGGACGCCACAGTGGGGTGGAGGGGTAGAGGGAGGGGGGGAGAGAGGGGGAGGGAGAGAAAGGAGGAGAGAGGGGGAGGAGAGAAAGGGAGAGAGAGACATGCCAGGGTACGAGTTTGTAGCACGGCTTCTGTAGAGGCAGTTCATTGCTCATTACCAGGATGCAGGTTGTCTGTGCTACAAATACACAAACTCACGATTGAGCCTCTAGTGCGGGACAGTTCAGGCATGATACATGGGAAAGGAGCGAGGAGGAGTGGGGAGGGGAGGGGAGGAGAGGAGGAGATAGAGAGGAGAGATATGATAGAGCATCTGAATGTAGATCAGGTAAAAATAAGTACATGATGGAGGTGCTGTTTAAATCGCACGTCTGTCCACCTCCATATGGCTCCATCTATATCCGTTTGATCTGCAGTGGTTCTTACACAGAGGTAACGTCTGTTGTCAGAGTGTCATTTGAAAAAGAATAACAAAATTATTCCAAAATAAGTAATTATGATATGTTATGTGTGCACTACCATCAATGGTCAGAGACTGAGGCTTTCGACTTGTGTTTTCCCAGACCAATTATAGCCATGTTGACAGTTAATGTATGCAAAGAGTTTGTACATTAGAGAGGTATTTACTAGTGTGTGTGTGTGTGTGTGTGTGTGTGTGTGTGTGTGTGTGTGTGTGTGTGTGTGTGTGTGTGTGTGTGTGTGTGTGTGTGTGTGTGTGTTCCCAAATGGCTGCTATATTCTTGACATTAACTGTCATTGGTTTCTATGTAGACAGGATTAGAAAAAAAAACATTGTCATGTTTTAGGCCTGCAAACAGCTATAATAATGTAAATAATACTGCACAAAACATGCATGCCATGCATGACATTTCTAGTTAAAGCCAATTGCTTAAATTCTGCTAGAGTCATCTGAAAAAGGCAAAAATGTTGCGTGTGAAAAGCAGTGTCAGCAGGGCTGGTGGTTAGGCCTGGATCAGGACACACTGGAATCCACATTGTACTTACCCCCTGCAGGCTGAACTGCTGTTCCAATCACTCAGGACTTATTACACTCAATCAATACACCTTTACTCACTACAATTATTGACTCATTTCAAAATAAAATTACAGATCATTTGTCTTGTCATGGACCTCAGCTGTATTACCCCAATCTCCTCATTCTCTGTTGAATGGAAAAGGGACAAAGAGAAAGAGAGAGAGAGAGAGAGAGAGAGAGTCCAACAGAGAGAGAAAAAGAGAGGAAGGGACAGAAGGAGTGAGTGAGTGAGTGAGTGAGTGAGTGAGTGAGTGAGTGAGTGAGTGAGTGAGTGAGTGAGTGAGTGAGTGAGTGAGTGACAGAGAATAGAGAAGACATATTAGCCTAGTAGAAATGGGGTCCTGTGCTTACAACTGTAAATATTTTTGGGATGGGTTGTGGGGCATTGGAAAATCATTTAAAAAATTGATGCCTGCTTCCTATACTCAAACAAATCAATCATAATCTTAACCAGCTGACAGGAGAGAGAGAGAAGGCGTGCAATCTTTGTCTGAAATCTCTCATTTCTGAATCCATTCTCGTAACGGGACCATCACCTCATCGTTTAGCTCAGCTAACTGTAGGTCTCTCTCCAGAGGCTGAAGGAGGTCCGGCCATAGGGACCGGGTCTCCCAGACCCCCTCTCACACAGTCTTGGAATTGACTGAGGAGGATAAAGGCTATGTCAATGAGAAGTGGAGCTGATTAAATCAGATGGTTGTCCTAAACTGTGTTTTGCTCACAGGCCTCACATGAATGCAAAGAGAACATAAAATGTCACAGTGCTGCCATTTAATGATTATAGATTGACTACCATTTTCAATCTGGGTAGTTAAAAACGTCCATGTTTTCAAAGTCCTGGCAGGTAGGGCAACCCTAATACCAATCAGTTTTTAACATTTAGGATTAAAACTATGAATGTTTACACAAAATTGGTTTAAAGTAAAGGTGATTCATATTAAATCACTACTGCAACCCATTACTGAATACTGCAGATTTATTACACTAAAGGATTCATGGTCACATATGAATATGTAAGGTATTAAACATTATTAGGCTTTACAGTGAACATGTTTCATGACTTCAAGACAGGACTGGGTACATATGAAGATTATTCATTCTATAAATAAACAAATTTTAATAAACTTTTGATATTCATATCTATACCAGCAGTATTTACATTCACACACAGTGACAGTTACATTTTAATGTTTAACAGAGAATGTTTATTATGAGAACATATAGGTTTGAGCGCAAAGCAAAGACTCACCTTGTCACAGTTTAATTCAGGAATATTGTTCTGGTGAGGACAATTCCATGAAATCAGAAAAGAATGAACACCTACATGAAAGAATGGACAAATTAATCAAGGCATAATTCCAAAGTGAATTCCTCATTTTAGTGTTACCCTTTAACCCACATGGCTCACTGATCCATCGCTTCTCAGAGTTCAGCACTTTTCCTGGTCTAAACCACCTTATTCAATCATCTCACCAATTAATTATTCATTTCACTGGACATGAGCAAACCCTCCTCAGATCAGCCCTGCACATGTCCCTTCAACA
Organism: Brachyhypopomus gauderio; assembly: GCF_052324685.1. Lineage (NCBI taxonomy): Eukaryota > Metazoa > Chordata > Actinopteri > Gymnotiformes > Hypopomidae > Brachyhypopomus > Brachyhypopomus gauderio. Next base: position 352,117 of record NW_027506929.1, on the reverse strand, counting down.
GGAGCTTCTCTGCTGGTATTTTAGAAATAAATCATTAGGATAAAAATACTCATTTGTAAATGTGCAAATGTATTATTGTTGCAGTTGTTTTGTTTGTTTGTTTTGCTGCAGCACTTGTATTCATTCATTTAATAAAACTGCAAGGTCAAATATAAATCACATCCAGCATTGTCCTGCGAATCTCCCTGAAGCACATAAGGCTATTTTGAATTTCAATTGGCTTCGAAATGGCAAAACCCCTCAGCTAATACATCAAAGAATATTTGCCGTCAACTAATCGGTTTAGAGTAGGGTTAGAGTGGCTAAAATCCGCGTGAGGGGGGACACGAGCGGTAGGCTACCGTCGGCTCGTGCTTTCGAGGGATACACCTCTAACCTTGTGTCAATCGCTTTCCAACTTCATTTAACCCGTATTTGCATGAACATGTAAGCCAATTAGTATAATAGTAAATATAGAACTAGAACAAAATTCTGTCTCATAATAGTTTTCAAAATCCATCTTTGATTAGTCTTTCATCTTTGAAGCATTCATTAGCACTCGCTTCTGCCCCGTGTTAAATGTCAATTATAAGCTAACATTTTGCACAAGTTACACGTCAATACATTAAAACATTTCTGAACGCAAGGATGATCTGTATGTCCAATGTGACGACACTGTCGCGTGTCTCGTTCTGCAAGTCCAGTCAAATCTAGGATGGTCGCGCGACTTAAAACAGCCTTTAGTTACTTAATATTACACATCTTAAAGACTGACTACCCTAATTGTCCAACAATACCCCAGCTGCAATATGTGATTTTAGGCTTGTCAACCGGGCGTTTATTAATAAATGACCTACACTCAATAAAATTCTGATATTTAAGCAATTTTTACAAAACATACAACGTTTATGTTTGCTTGGGTTTTTTGTCTGATTAAACTGAACACGGCAGTAGAAGTGACGATAGTGTGCGTGTCTCTAAAGATTCGCGGTGTAATTGTCATTATGGTGAAGAAAGTCGCTATTCCGTAGCCGAACTACGCTGGCCGTATTGCGCGTTTCGGAACTCACAGCCGGATCGCAAAAACTCGTGAAGCCGAGACTTTCTTACCTCGGCGACAGCACGCGAGCTGGTTTCTGCTTGCTCCCCTCCGTCCTCCCATCGAGCCCGTCACGTCTGCTCGAGCCCTGCTGGAGGAGGACGTCATTATCGCCGATTATAGACTATCAATGAATATTGACGTCACCCGAGCGCTTCCTCACTCAGGTATCCTAGGCAACCGGTATGCTATTTAAAGGTGACGGAGCATTGGCCGTTTATAATGTCCTTCAGCAGGAACTGTAAACATAATTGGCCAATGGGGCGTTGAATGGGGGTTAAATCCTTCAGGGCTGAATCAAGTCCAAACTGAGAGGGAAAAGGAACGATATTGAAAAACAGCATTAAGCACCACCCTTCTGTTTTACCTGCTCCTTAATACACGTGGGCCTAATTTAAATATGGTAAATAAACATTACAGATAAAACATTAGCTAGTAGTAGGACAAGTACCACAGTTAAAAAAGAATCTCCGAGTTTAAGATAGATGATTGTTCTTTAAAAAAATGAAGATATATTTATTACAATATTACTGTGGCATCTTTTCCCTCGGATGTACCGTGTGTGTATCTCCCGAACTGGTCGGCCCACTGCGCTCGAGCGCTAACATTCTTCCCTCTCCAGAGGTTCTCGGGGCGCACGTGACCTTGCGCTGACGCTTTTTAGCAGCGCCTACAGCGATCCCTTTCGGCTCAGAGAGGATTTTAACAACCCAGAAAAAGAAAACTCTGCCGAGACTGCCAACAGCACACATCTACATTTATACAAATCTACATTTACATTTATACAAACCTCAAAACGTCATTTACAGCTTTTTTGAGCTTCTGTAAATTTTATTTTTTTTCTGCTGGTTGAATATTAGACAGTTAAAATAAGTAAACATATCCAGAATGCACCATGCATAGAATTGAATTCAGAATATATATATAACAATATATAATATTGTTATATTGTTATATATTGTATATATAATAATATTTTTATATTGTATACACACACACCCACGTATATATATATATATATATATATATATATATATATATATATATATAGCCTACTATATATATAGCCTACATTATAAATTTATAAATATGTATGGTATTAGCCTAATTATGATTAGAGTTATATTCATTAGGAACGCGCATAAATAATTATGATGTCTTTTGTTGTTCCATCATTTAAGAAGACTGCTTACACTGGACTAGTAAAACATGCGAATCTTCATTTGTCGTGGTTACAATGTTAATTATATATTTAGGCTAGTTTAAATTCCACTTGTTTATTGTCACAATAGCCACGGCAATGGGCACACACAATATGGTCTTCAGGCAAACAAAATTACATAAATCGGGATATCCTTAGCCGCTGAGAGTTATATCTATTTGAATCAAAGAGGCTTACAGCCCCTGGCCGTGGCGGATTTGCTGTGGTTCGTGTGGACTTAATCTGTCTATGCTGGGGGCTTTAAGATGAAAAAGAAGACGATCTGGTTTATTCCGGGATCGAAGGAGAAAAGTGTCCAGCGAACAAATCAGTTATCACCTGTCAAAAATTACTTCTTCACCCCTTTGACGCCGAGACGTTAGCCAGGGGCGCGATCACATTTACTGGACGAGTGTTTTGTATTGTAATAATGATGATAGTTGTACAACTGTTGTTCACGGAGCTGTTTTCGATTAGCACAGCAATAATTCGCGTGCCCATTCTTATTAACTTCTATCGACCGCAGAAATGTATAAACAGCGCTATTGGATCGTCCCGTTCTCCGCTGCTGTTCTGCTGTTCCGACCCACCTACTCTTGTGTATACATCAACATGACAAGACGAATGCACACAAAAACCTGGAAGACGAAGAGCAGCAAAAAGAACATGAGGCATGTCTCCTCTTGCGTCTGGCAAGCAGTCTCTGGCGGACAACAGCCCATTTGTTACTAATCAAGTGTGAAAGTGACGGCTTCATGTATTTAGAAAATGAGGAAAGTTGGAACTGATGTACTGGCTCGCGTGAGATCGCCATCCAGGGGTTGGAGCAGCTCAGTCTAAAGCAATGAGGCTTGTTAGACGCAAGAGGAAGGGGGGGTTGTTAGTGAATGTCTCTGTGTGAGCGTGTCAGTGAGAGAGAGAGAAAGAGGGAGGGAGAGAGAGAGAGAGAGAGAGAGAGAGAGAGAGAGAGAGATTCAGGCAGGGCAGCTGTAACCCAGCGCAAGCTCTCCTTTTCCTTCGATGGCTACGCCCGAGAGGAGGAGCGTGAGGCACGTAGTAGGCGTCAGAATCCTCAATTTCCAACTTAGCATCCTGGCAGGACACTCTCCGAAGCAAAGCCCCATCCGAAAGCAAAAAAAAACTTCTCCCGCACGGCATGAGAGACACAGCAAGGAAAGACAGCAAGGAAGTGGGTCGAAAATTCGATCGTAACTGAAAACTACCGCTCGGTTTCGACTGACAGCAACAGATCAGCGAGCACAAAGTCTATGCATTCATCGTTAATTTTAATTTCCACTGCTATCACCACGAAGAGGACAGACGTAGGTCTGTTTATTTGGGGCTCTATGCGCGAGCGCGGCGAGTGCGTGAGAGAGTAAGGGAAAGAGTACACAGCAGAGAAGCTTATTCTCTGAGCTCCACCATGGCGTACCCTCAGGGCTACTTGTATCAACCATCCGCTTCTTTGGCACTGTATTCATGTCCAGCGTACAGCACGAGCGTGATCTCGGGACCGAGGACCGAGGAACTTGGGAGATCTTCGTCGGGCTCCGCTTTCGCTCCCTATGCCGGATCTACAGCGTTCACCAGCGCCTCGCCTGGTTACAACTCCCATCTCCCGTATAGCGCCGACGCGGCGGCCGCCGCCACTTTCACTTCGTACGTGGTGAGTGCACGAGCGCCCGTTCCTGTTCGCGCGCTGTGAAAGTTATTGCAACGATTGTTTTTATATTTCTAAGGCGCGTCTCGCGCATTTTGAGTCACGCCGCTTATTTTACCATTCGTTTATGTCAGTGAATCAGTTACAGTAGGAAGAAAAATACATTCTCATATAGTGTGCTTTGGCTGACTTTCTTTGCCAGTAAATATTACGATAAAACCGCAACAGTCAGAAGGTTTTCGTTAAAGAAAAAAACGGGGATGGGGGAGGAGGGGGGCGAAAAGCTCAAATGTCTTGGAAAACAAATCGAGCAATAATGTTGAGCAGCCATCATGTGCGGCGTATTTGTCTTAGTCATATATATAGTTCAAAGGTACTGAAGTGAAACGTGCAAAGCAATCTTGAAATGCTTCGTTTTCTTGTGCGTGAAACAGCCTCGGTCATTGTTTATATCCCAAACAGTTAAAATTATTTACGGGTCATTTTAATAAAGGTTTAGTATAATAAATCCGAGCCGAAACAATACGCCGTAACCTAATAATTTAATTAAATATATCCAATACCCAGCTAATCTGTGAATGGGCATTGCTGAAAATTCACAGAGAGAGGGAGAAATATAGAGAGAAGCAGACGGAGAGAGAAACGACGTGTAAATAACTAGGACAGCTTGCAGAGTACAAAAAGTTTGAGTGCAATAGTTTACTAAAAAAAATACGTCGTAAAAATAAAGAAAAAGTTTGTTATTTGGTGTGTTAACCTTTTGATTAATTAGATTTACATTGTGTGAGTTCACGCGCTTGTGTGTGTGTGTGTGTGTGTGTGTGTGTATGTGTGTGTGTGTTTGTGTGTGTGTGTGTGTGTGTGTGTGTGTGTGTGCGCGCGCGCTGTGTGTATATTTTGGATATTTTTGATCGGTAAGTTTTGATATATTTATTAGTATATTTAACCTATATCATGTGCAGGTTTAAAAAGGTGTTTGGACTATAGTTGTCCTAATAACATTTCGCTGGGTTTATTGCAGAGTTCCCCATATGATCATACAACGGGCATGGCCGGCTCTATAGGGTATCATCCGTACGCAGCTCCCTTGGGTTCGTACCCCTATGGTGACCCAGCTTACAGAAAGAACGCAACCAGGGACGCCACTGCCACTCTGAAAGCCTGGCTTAACGAGCACCGGAAAAATCCCTACCCCACCAAGGGCGAGAAGATCATGTTGGCCATCATCACCAAAATGACCCTCACTCAAGTGTCCACCTGGTTCGCCAACGCCAGGAGGAGGCTGAAGAAGGAGAACAAGATGACCTGGACACCGAGGAACCGGAGCGAGGACGAAGAAGAAGACGAGAACATCGATCTGGAGAAGAATGACGACGACGAGCCTAGCAAGCCTGTGGACAAGGGAGACTCGACAGACACAGAGACAGGTCTGTGGAAAAAATCATCAATTTTTCATCGCAGTCGTTTCCACTTCGGGCGCAAAATTGATTGCTGGTTAATGGTGGTATATTATTTATAATAGGACAATTGCTTTAAATAATAATCACCTTGAACTCGTCTAATTTGACTTCTTATGGACTAAGAATTGCTAGTGACGTATGATGTTTTGCAATCCATTTATCTTTGGCTACATAATAAGGGCACAGCTGGTGTGCTGAATGCCATTTATCATTATTATTATTATTATTATTGTTATTATTATTATTATTATTATTATTATTAGTCAATCATAAATCTTATTATTGTCATTATTATTATTATTATTATTATTATTATTATTATTATGTTAACCGTTGAGCATGTTATGCTCACCGTTGTCTAAATTCAAATCACGTTTTAACTTAGTTTTTTAACAAATAAAATATTTATTCAGTGCCGGTTTATAAAACACACTATGAGAAATATTTGAATGAAACAACCCCAAAGACATAATGAAAGGAGATCCAGTATTTTGATCTAATTAAGCAAAATCGCTTTTTTCCCCTTTTGCTTCAGATCATAAACTCATCAACCCGGGAGAAGCGCCGTGCGACAGGTTTAAAGAGGAAACTCACACTAAAGATCTGGATCCTCTTCTGACCGACTCGGAATTAAAAGACTCAGAAGTGAGGACGGATTTGCTTGCGGAACCCGCTAAACCCACCACCTCTTCGCCCTCCGTCGTGCAAAGAGGGAATGAACTAATTGCGCAAGAGAAGCCGTCAGAACTTGTTCACGGTGCGGGCTCAGTGAATAGCAACGTGACGTCTGTTATTCATCCCCCGCCGTCTGTCCCCAAACCTAAACTTTGGTCCCTGGCAGAGATAGCTACGTCCTCGGACAGGTGCAAAGGGGGGCACGAGGCGCCGCAGGCTACGGGGTTGGGTCAAAGCACAGTCATCGCGACCAACGCGGCATCGCCGACCCGGACCTCACCCCAGTGCCCTCTCCCAAACAGCACGGTCCTCTCGCGACCTATTTACTACACGTCCCCGTTTTATCCTGGCTACACGAACTATGGCACCTTCGGACACCTACATAGCAACCACGGCTCTAACACGAGCTCCACGGCGCACTTCAATGGATTAAGTCAGACTGTTTTAAGCCGAGCCGAGGCTTTGGCCAGAGAAAACAAAATCAGAAGCCAAACGCAGGTAGATCTCTGTAAAGACTCACCTTACGAACTAAAGAAAGGTATGTCAAACATTTAATACTGGATTCATCTCCAGTCTCACGGACTATTATTTATTTGTGGTTGCATAAAAAAGAAGAAGAGGAAGAAGAACAAGAAGAAAAAAATAATAATACTGATAAAGGAATTTCTGAGGACAGTTATTTTCTGAGTAAATGCTTATCTTCAAATCTTAGTTTCTGAATGGTTAATCAAGATGTAACATCTAAGAATTGTCTTAAACGCTGCGGCCGCCTGAGTCTATTTGTATTAAAGACTAATATGTATATTTAATGTAGCATTTTTGTATTTAAAATGGACAATACATTATCTTTGAAGTAAATTATGAAAATACACGTGTGCAGCCATTGTTTTGGACGTTTGTCTGATTATGAACGACAGCTGCACCAAGAAGCGTAAACACAGGCTAATATTTCGGACTTTTCTGGCGTAAAACGATAGGAACAATTAGGCTTTTAGAAATATTGGGTTGGTTGTGTGTTAAGAATTTCTTCACGAACTGGAGAAAATACATAAACATAAAAGAAAATTCATATCGGCGGCCCGTTGAATCAAATAGGATATTTCCTGATACACTTCACGGCTGACTCCTTGTTTCTCCCGTGTTGGTATTAGCTTGCTTTGATAACCTATACGATAGACAATAGTTCGCACTGATTTGCACACGGGGAAGTGGTCCAGCAGGTGAATATTGATATGACAACACTGGCAAAAGTGTCAAGCAGTCGTTTAACCCAATTATACTCCAACCGCGTCGTGTTATATGCAAAGCAATCAGGTGGCGAACTCCGGTAATGAGTTCGATTTTATGCCAAATTTAGACCTCATTACTATTTCCAAGGCGTGGCAAAGCAGTTAGAAGCACGCAGTGATGCGTGTACGGACGCGGAGTGGGTCCAGGAGCATACGGCCCTGTTATATTATTAATGGTGGAAAAGGCTAAATAAGTAGCGTTTTGGATTATAGGCGCGGATGGATCTGCAGAGTGTTGCGAACGTGCCGTGACCGGCAAACGCCCCTCTGGCACAGTCGGTCTTTAACGCTATTCTAAAGCTCTTCCCCTCTCCGCAGGTAGGTGTCACACTTGCTCCTAATTTCGACCCTGCATTCTTAAACAGACACTGAGAGTGAACATCTCTCAAGTGTCATCGCGAGGAATGGACCTCTGTCAAACTGGACCAGCGCTGTGTCAGGCTGCTGCTACGCGCTCAGTCCTTTATATAGACAAATGATTTAAATGATTAAAATTATAGTCTCAAAGACATCAATAAAATTGAGCATATTTAAATCAAACTATTTAATATATGATTATTTTAAATGCATTATTATTTAATATTATTATTGCTGTTACCACTACTAGTAGTATTACCACTACTATGACTCTTTAAATGTAAAAAATAGGTGGGAATTTGTTACAAGATGTGAACACAAAACGAGATTTCACTGTTAGACGTGATTAAAAAAAACTAAACAAATAGGCTAAATGTCTGTGAATATGCGGGTTTATGTTATTTTGCTGCAAATATGATTAACTATTGATTGCCGACCTTCTTGGTAAATTGCATTAAGAGTCATTAATAGGGCGATATGTATGGCTTCAGTTTGCGTGTTGGCACGCGGCGTGAATGTTATTGATCGTCATTTGCCAGATGTACTAATGCTTTAAAGATGTAAAGCGTTGCGTATTTTAGAAAGAACCAATTAATGACCTCATCCCTGTTAGTCTGCATTTGTACATTGTACATTTGTGCATTAAATCTTTCTTTTCAACTTTATTATTCGATAGCTTTAAAATAGGATCGATTCAATCCATGTAATACTACTACTACTACTACTACTACTACTACTACTACTACTACTACTACTACTAATAATAATAATAATACTAATAATAATAATAATAATGATAATAATAATATTGAAGTGAAGCAGCTTGCTTAAGTCTGAGGTCGTGTCATTAATCTCCTTAGTTTACTTTGCGCACTCCAGTTGAATAGTCCCCTGGGTTTCTTTGAATTCCCCCGGCGCGAGTGTCCTTCTCGCGCCACAGCGGACGAGGGGGCGGCTATATTTAATCTCTCAGAGTGGGCTGGAGCCGCCACCCGCCTAAATAGCATAATTATGTTTTTCTTCGCTGGTCCCTCAAGGAATTGAAGCACTTGATGCAATGCTCCATATGTGCATGAATGCCTTTCAGAAGTTTAGGGGAAAAAAGAAAAAAAGAACGAGAAGAAGAAGAAGAAGAAGAAGAAGAAGAAGAAGAAGAAGAAGAAGCTGATGTTGAGTGCCAAAAGACATTATATTGCATAAGTAAAAAAAATTATTCGTTTGAATTTTCATATTACGGATATATTTTTCTCTCTCAGCTGTCGACTTGCACAGGCCTGAAATACTGATAATTTACGGCCATATTTTTTGCACGACAGAATCCACAGAACGTTTAAATCGATCAATTTAAAATGCGAAATACCTGATTTCAAAGTCTGAGTACAGTCGGGGGAATCGGGAGAATTCAATCTTTTGAACATTGCAGAAAAAACTCAATGGGTTCAGTTATATTTGTTTAAATTCTATCCCACTTATTTCTGATTTGAATAGGTTAAAAAACACCAACATTTATTTTAATCAATTAATTAAACCTTCTATATTTTGCTTCTATCAACTTTGGAAATATTTCCAAAGGCCCCAACCACGTGACTGATCTGCGACAGCGTCTTTATTTGATGTGTAAATTTCACAGCACGACGAAAAACGACGATATGTGGGAGATATATACAGTTTTGTGCTTCATAAAAATTTGCTAGGACGTTATGATAACAATTGGATAATTTCATATACGCCAGAACCCTAATTAATATCGAACATCAGTCCCACATAGCTATATATCAATCAATCCTACAAGCATATTTAGAACCAGGTCAACCGAAACCAGCCGAAGTTTTATAAACCTTGAATGTCGGGTTAGGAGCGAACTCTACGATGATCTTGCAAAACTTTGTTCAACTTCTCTTCGCCTCTCTTCCAGTTGAATGGTTCTCTGGCTCATTGTTCGGAAGCCGAGAACAGCGCGTGCATGTTAAGTGAGCACCAGACAGTTCCCACGTAGAAAACGGAATAAGGTTATTCTCAAAATGAAAACAGAAGGAAACTGGAGATAGAAAACTTACATTTAAGCAACCATTTATCAACATTTTTTTTCAGAATTTGGATAATTATGACTTCGGTTTTTTATTTGTGGGCCTGGGTGATTAGTGACGTAGTATGTCGTGTATGTGTAAAAATCGGCCCCGTGTGGCGTTTATTCGATGCAACGCGTACAGAAGAACGGACGTGCGCACACAACTGCAGCAACAGTTTAAAACTTGAATCACCACAGATCAAAAACAAAAACGAAAAATCAATAAATAAACAGATCTCATATATATATATATATATATATATATATATATATATATATATATATATATATATATAGGTATAGAAATCCTCGACGGAATTAGGATAAAAAATCTTTGTGCTGTGCTGAACATTGTGGAATTATTTATTTTTGCAATATATAATGGACGCTATATATTAACATGTGAAATTCAAAGAATTGGATAAGATGACATCTGGACATTTAAAAAGCAGAGATGAAGGGAAAATGCTAAAGAATTGCGTTTTCACTCCATATGCAGGACCCACGAAGGCATCGTTATGCGCTTTGCGTAGAGCACCATTCAGAAAGCAAACAAGTGTACACTACTAGAATCCATCATTTTAACGTAAGTCTGTCAGAACTAGCTGTGGACTCTGATATGCTTTGTGAAAGTCACGTGAAATTTTGACTGGAGTGTTTTCATTACACAGGCCTTAATGTTATAATAAAATGCAGGTGTATAAATTAATGCTTTTAATACCGATACGGTTGATGGTGGGTATAAAAACGCCATGAGGGGGCTTTGGCATCGAATCAGAAACAGAAGAGACTGTCTTTTTCGACGTTTGTCGTTTGACTGATCTCACGCCATCGCGTGCTGAACTGACACCTGCCACGCTATAGCCCAGCGCGTGAAAGGCCTCGCCAAACAAGAATGTGCACGGGGTAATCGGAACCTGCGGATAATAGCGCTGTTAAACCAACGCTAAAATGTACTGGACCAAGTGTTCCAAAACGGATTTCGACTTTTATATCAACAGCCGCACCTAATAACAGCCAGTGTCTATATGATCCCTCATCAGTAACAAGTCTCCAGCTGAGCCGAATCAACTTCAGCCCGATCGTGTAAAAGGACACCCTTTTTATTTTGACCTGCTTACATTATATGCCGGGACATCTGTGTAAAGCAACAGAGCAGGTTTAGTCAAGTACACGGCCGTCTGTTTCCCCACAACTCGCTCCTTGAAGTGAACAACATGCTGTGAGACTTAGTTTAAGTAAAAAAGGTGCAAAGAAGAAAATATTGAAAACCCAGTCTAACAGGAATACGACGCTGAAGAAAAGGGTCTTTTGTAAGTGCGCCGAAAAAAAGGGGGGGGGGGAATATTGTGGCATTTGTCAACGAGAAAAGAATTGCGATCACTTCACCCCTCGCAACGTCATCCGCGCCCTAACTCTCTATCACAAAGCTGAAACAGAGTGGCCTCTTCACTAGAGCATGCTGGGAGTACCGCCTCCCTTTTATTTAATCATCCGGTCCCACTGAGGAAGCTCTTAATTAATTATGGGTGCTAAAAATTCAGGCCAGCTGTTCCTCTCCACTCCGTGTTCGCGCAGGGGCGAGGAGTGTGACGCGGCCACGGGGCCTAATTTTCACAAATTAGCCCATTTTCTCCCCTAAAATCAAATAGCTGTCAGGGCTTGTCTGACGTGTAGCATTCCGTCGGCTTTTAAAGACTCCGCGATTGGCAGAAGAAGAGAGAAAGCGTAAAGAACGCTTCGGCTGTGTCACGCCGCATTCAGCACTTATAAATCCTTCATGTTTAAGGAACATACGAAATAGGCAGGGGCACAATGTAAACCCACTCAGATTAACTGACAACGCACGATTTTCTGCTGTTTACCCCCACTTTAGTCCGGACTTCACCACTATTTTCGTATAGCCCGTGTGCGGTTCTCTGGGGAGAGATTACACACGTCATTTTCGGCTGTCTGATGTTTCAAGTGAAGCCTTCATACATAAATAAAATATTATGCTAAAGAAGAACAACACTGACCAAAAATAATAAGATCATAAGTTTCTCTAGGCAACGGAATAATAGATTTTTGTTGGATTTGTACAGTGGCATAGCCTTTATGTTAGTTAATAAATTACAGAATTAAGTCAAACAGCCTTCTGGTTTTCCAGGATAAATAAATACAATAAAATAAATAAATAAATAAATAAATAGACAAATAAATAACTTTCTGAGGTGGGACATTAATGGCCTTTATTAGGTGTAAATGTTAAAGCCACATAAACCACGAATTACCTTATAAACGCTGATGGTGATTTTATGGAGGACTGCAAAGCTCATACTTTTGCTCGCTGGTTCGCAGCGAGTAAAAACCTCAGACCCGGGGAACTATCGTGGTCATCTGAATTTGCGAGTGAGTGCTGCGGTTTGCTGTGGATTCTTTTGTCTGCGTGACGTAAGCAGGGTACGCTAGCTGTTAGTCTACTGGCATGAAGTATTATACACCTTAGCTGCCTTAAATACACAAGCGCGCACACACCAACAGCTACAACCTTTCGTCCACCCGAGCTACATACACACACACACACACACGCGCACGCACGCACGCACACACACACACGCGCGCGCGCGCGCGATCACGCACTCACAAACACATACACACATTTATTTGTAAAGTGGGTATATTGATTCGAAGTCAGCTCCCTCAGAATGATTTTAAGAAGAATTAGAGACTAGAGAACGGAACCTATGGAGCTACCCTTCATGTCGTCCTATTCCGCTCCAAATAACACTCACTGTAATGTGTAAACACACACACACACACACACACACACACACACACACACACACACACACACACACACACACACACACACACACACACACATTGTATTGATCTGAAATTGTTTCTTTTTCGCTTATAATGTTGTTGTACATACACGCATACCGTTTATTAACCATGCCAAACCTTAGGGGTCCTGGTAAGAATACAAAGTGCCTTTCAGTTTTCTCTCTCGTTATATAAGTAAATGAACCAACACACACAAAAAAAAAAGTTTAAAAAAATGTCGACACATTTGCCGGCTATCCTTCGAGCCCCAAGGCAGCATTTAAGCGAGATAAGAGGGTCCCATTATTCCTTTCTTAATGGTTCTGATGAAGATTGATGAACTGTTTTCTTTGCAGGGACTTCAGAGGGTCCACGAGAGGGAGGAGCTAGCGCAATGGAGGAGAGACGCGGGTGGGGGTGGGTGTGGTGGGGGTTGGAGCAATGACGAAATGGAGGGAGGTCTACAAGTTTGCCCAACTGTTTATTTACATTTGCCCTTTTAAATGATCCCTTTCTTCCAGACATCTGTTTCACATTATGACACTGATATTTAGCGTAATGACCACTCGGATGCGTCTCTCTGTAAGATAGCGGCGGAGAGGAGCCATTATCGGTCGGCCACCTGGGGGAGGGCATCGCAATCGCAGATGGAAGTCGCGTGAAAGAATACCACGCGCTTGTGTAATTTTTCTTTCGTTTATTTTCCTGTTTTGGGAGGAGGATAACTGACCAGTTTTTCCCTCGGCGTTTTTTCCCTTTCGCACAGGCTGATGGATGCAAATGTGAGCTCTGTAATTGGATCAGCTCCCCAGATACAGATAAACGGCTGCTGCTTTACTGGGGTTATTTTGAGCTGTGTGCAGGCAGCACTGTGCGTGCGTGTGTGCATGCATGTGTGTGTGGGTATGTATGTGTGTGTGTGTGTGTGTGTGAGAGTGTGGGGGGGGGGGGGGGTATTTCTGTGTATGTGTGCGGGGGGGGGGGGGGGGGGGCTGTATTTGTGTGTGTGTGGAGAGAACACTAATGAGAAAGAGGGAAGAGGTGCTTTTCTGTAATACTCACCCTCACAACAGTGGGCCAGGACAAACACAAACACAAACACACACACACACACACACACACACACACACACACACACACACACACACTTAGAGGATTCTTTATGAACATCACACATCGCAGCATTACACATGCTAATTATGCAGTTGCCTAGTGATGTCCTACAATTTTTAGCCAATCACAAGCCAGCAGTAACTTTTCCCAAAATTCCTTTGCTTAGGCTTTCATTCAAATATTAAATGTAACAGCTGAACAACTTAACGTGTGCTCACACTGCTGACACCGTTAAAAAAGAAGTTACAGTCTCGAACCTGCCAGTTTCTGCTTTCATAAGAGTCTTTTTTTTTTCATTTTAACATATGACCGCCGATGAGGGTTTCTTCTTCCCTTCACGATGCTGAAGTCTTTGCAGAAACATTTTGATGGCCATGTTCCAGTCTAAGAGGGCTTCCTAGCTCGCTGATTGGCAGTGTGCTTTACAGCCAAGCGGAAGAAGCTAAGCTCATTCGCGAGCTGTTTTCGTCAGCTACAACGCCAACTATGGTCTTAGCTCATCCCCGCAGCGAGAGTGCGGTTACCCGAACCACCAGACGTGCCCGAGTCAAATGCGCTAATACCTGTTACATAGACTACTAGCCTAACGCCTGCCCAGGCTCAAATAATTGATTGACCTCGTTTTCAGCACCGGGCGCTATTTCCAGTCTGGTGCCTAATTCCCTGGCCGTCGGTAAAACGGCCATCTGGACTTGAGATGTCTTACCGTGCTAAACAGTTCACCTGACCAGCAAACAAAGCAAAGAAAACAGAGAAGAGTTGTGTGCACACTTGCGCACATTATGGACTACGATCATCGTTTTTGATGACGATGCGGAAAGCCATGTCTACAAGCAGCGCATGCTGAGAAGAGTCCAGGCTTAAACAGTTCACGTGGAGACCGTTCACGTGGAGACCGTTCACGTGGAGACCGTTCCCATCATTCCAACATGACTCTGCGATCTCAACCCTTTACTTCTCAAAGAAGAACGCCTTAAACAGAGCGAGACGTTTGTCTGAACCCAAACTCCACATCATCCCACTTACTCCACGTTTTTTCCCCTTTTGTGTTTGAGCTGAAGTCAGCCCTGTCTTCAACAGATCTGATTTATTAGCTTGTCAAAGGAAGAATTGTTGGAGAAGGCAATCAAAAAGCACTTACAGAGTCCCAGTAAAAAAATGACTGCTTTTTCACTGGCTAATTTGTGTTACTCCCATGGAGGGGGCTGGCAAAGTGTTTGATGAGGCATAAAATGATGATAAATGAATTTATTGCCCCGCTGCTCATCAGAAGGCTGTAGTGTATACTTGTTCTTTGCTGGTGACAAGCTGCCACTGATCTGTGGTCAGTCTCCGGCTGCGACTGGGCACGGGAATGAGATATTTCCAGATTCAACTGGCTGACCAG
>NW_027506929.1:322021-332021 GCF_052324685.1 Brachyhypopomus gauderio | reverse complement strand
GGGACATCATCGTCTCTCTATCTCTCTGTTTGCCTCTCCCGCCCCCACTCGTCGTCGCAACCCTCTCATTACGTCCATTTAAACGCCGCCTCTCTTTCGTCTGCGCATATGATTGCAGCTGGATGTTGTGTCTTTCTCGCGAGTGCGTGCATATTAAAACGGTCGCAGCACGTTATAATCAGACACTTAACCGCACTCGGGGCAGACGGGCTCCTCGGCAGAGCCACAGGAAATTGTCTCAGTGCGATGAGCAGCCGCAGTAGAGGAGAGCGTGGGGCGGCCACGGCAGGCAGGCCCACTGTGAGCGTCGCGCGGTCTCTGATGGAGAAACAACCATATTAGCTGCACCCCAGTGACCTAGGCGTTAAATCCGGCTAGGGCCGCTTGCATTCCATAGACAACGGCAGGCAGGCAGGCATTGACCATTGTTTTTGTTTGTTATGGTTTTTTGTTTGTTTGTTTTGACATGTATCTGATCCGCTCTGATTGTGCTGGCCCTGGATGCTGCAAATGTATCACAAGTTCATATATGCATAAATCTCGTCCAAGTTGCGGAAACATTCAGCATTCCTGTAAATCTTATTGTAGGCCTACTTACGGCACAATTTTTTGCGTGTGTACCGGGTATTAATCAGCAGAATATGTCCTTATGCTCTGTGTGTGTGTGTGTGTGTGTGTGTGTGTGTGTGTGTGTGTGTGTATACTCAAGGATTCCCCTCCAAGAGTATACGGCGCGAGACTGGGAGACTCTCTCACCATGGCTCTCTCATCCTGGCTGCACGTGCTGGTGAAGTTCCGTTATAGTCTCGCGTGATAGGAATTTCTAAATAAAAGTAATAAATGCAAATTTACCGTTTCTACATAAATAACTACATATACTAGTTATACCTTCACTCTTTGTATTTACGAAACATCCCATATGGCATTATAAGGATGTTTGCAAAGGATTTGAAAACTTCAATGCACATTAAACTTAATGTTTTGCAGATAAAATTCAGGTAGAAATACATGAAAACACACAAACAAAATATTTCCATTTAGAACTTTATTTTTGCAAAAGCCGCATGGCTTCCCCTCTTTAAACACTGTTCAATTTACAGTTGATTGGTAGGCCTATTCCCGATTTGTCAAGCATTGTTCATTGTTCCCATGCGAAGTTTACAATGCAGAGAACTTAACAGGCTATTCTTAAATGTTTTCCTCTCCATAAAGTAACTTTATGAACATATACACTGCCAATACAAGACTAGAATGTAAGATTCGTTTGTCTGCAAAAACGAGGTATTTTAACTTACACTAAACGCTGGCGTCGGCCATCGTTTTGCACACGAACGAGCATGCGCGAGATCAGGAACGCGTTTGTGCCATGGCCAGGCAGCCACGCACACGCAGCCACGGGGAGGTGGTCTCTTTTCTCGAGCCGTACCCTCCTCGATTTGCCTGCTTCCTCGACCGTTGCATTTGATTCACTGTAATCCAATAAAAACATTGTTGAAAGTTAAACATAAGTTTACGATTGTTCTATGGGCCTATATGTATTTTGTAGGAAATAAGGAAGACTAAAATATTGCCATTCATTTAGAAAGTAAACAACAAGCCTCAACACCAACCCACCCTGCGGAACACATAAAACACGCCCACCGTCGTGTACAGCGATCTAGTCAACACTGGGAGTGCGCGCGAACTTACGTGTTCTCGCGCTCACGCCCCTCTCGTGATGTAAATATGCGGAAACACGTAAAAGCAACAGCTAGAGTGATAATTAAAGAGTGCAGTAATCCACTCAGCGGCGCATTCACTGCACCACTCATTTATTTCACTCTAATGACTCGGGGAAGAGAAATATAAAAACGAAGGAAACAAAGAGACAGGCGCCGAGCGGCAGGCAATATTGTTTAAGAATTTAACGCCCCAAATATCTTCGGGAAATAAGATTGTTTTGCTGTGGATATGGCCTAATTGACTCAGTCATGGTGGTTTGACGAGAAAGGTTTTCATGTCATAAGAGGCTTGGTTCCACGATTTTCAACCACAGTCATCATACAGCAGAAGTCAGTCTCTCTCTCTCTCTCTCTCTCTCTCTCTCTCTCTCTCTCTCTCTCTCTCTCTCTCTCTCTCTCTCTCTCTCTCTGGCAAGAACGAATACATAAGTGCCAAAGCCTTCACACAGATGACGCTTTAAGACGGTTTAATATGCAATTTATTATGTGATGTCTACGAATTTCCAATTCCTCAGCTGTCCTCGTAGAATACAGGATACACGCTTTCATTTATACATTGCTTGGCTTGATTTTATTTTTATTATCAAAAATAAGTAAATAAAAAACGAAACAAGCAAATAACGTAAAACATGCAATAACGTGGTAATGCATAGTAACGCCAAACAACTCCACTTGGTGAGTCAGATCTCTTCGTTCATTTTCAGGCTTCGTAATTAGCCGATAATTTGGGTCAGATGTGTTTAAGCAGGAGGAAACCGCCACACCAGTCTGTGCAGTACTGTAAATTCTCCAGAATCCGACTTGGGTATTATTGTAATAAACCGAAACGTTACACCGCGCATGTGAAAAGGAATTGATACAGCATCCTCTCGCGCCAGAGCCGTGCTATTGAAAAAAGACACTGCGTGATATTTGCACACCAATGGCCTGTGGTATATAACAGCTGAACTGATGCCTTGTCCTTCAGTTTATACAGATAAAAGATGAGTCACTTAGTATCAGTTACAGAGGCCCGCCTGCAGCTAGGAGCAACTGAGTAATCCCCCTTAACCCTGACTCCCATCACACACACATAGACAATATCGCTGAGATACACAACACACAGATACAAAAGAGTGTGTGGACAACTCCGCACCACCCTGCAGTCATGTGGATTCACCATCGCCCTCCATCTCGGGTGTCTGTGTGTGTGTGTGTGTGTGTGTGTGTGTGTGTGTGTGTGTGTGTATGCGTGTGTTACTTAGACAGCAGGTGTGTTTGAGGACAGGTGTGTGCTGTGTGGTCTGATGGTTACAGGTGGCAACTAATGTCTGGACTGACTGACTCCAGAGAGCTTGAGTGGGTGCCACGATAGTTTTGCAAGGCCATATTATAGTGCACTAAGAACAATGGGGACTGTCATATGGACCATAATGAGCGATTGGTATTGAGAGGCAGTAATTATTCAGCCATGGCCTTGATTACGTTGCAGTCTCCAGCTCTGCTCATCCCGAACAATGTATGCACTAAGCTCTATTTTCAGACATGGCATTTTTAAAGGACCTTAAAATACCACAAGGGTTGGTTTTGGTTTACTTACGACGTATTGAGTAAAAGTCCTCAAACTCTCCAGTGTCCTCTTGGCTACACCCCACCCCCAACAAACACACACACACACACACACACACACACACACACACACACACACACACACACACACACACACACACACACACACACACAGCAGGAATTTAACTTTGTTTGCTCTCCTCTGGAACTTTCATTATGTAAAAGTGGATAAAAATACAACCTCAGCCCAGTGAATTTATGGCACTCTGTGAGCTGCCATTAAAAATATGAGTGTTTTCAGTCAGCATGCTGAAAGTGGAGTAAGAAAACAGACCCAGCCCACAGAGTTTACACTGCCACACCACAACAGCAGTGAGCGCTCAGCAAGACCACTCTAACACACACACATGCACACAGACACACACACACACACGCACAAACACATACACTAATAAACACATGCAAACTTTACAAAAGAAGTGAGCTGTCAGTAAGACCACTTTCACACACACAGACACACACAGATACACACATAACACACACACAAACTCACATATACAAACACTAACACACAGACACACACACTTTATCACTTTCATTCACATTATTCATATACACAGACCTCAAAATCAAAAAGCATATATACACATAAGCTAACACACACACACACACACACACACACACACACACACACACACACACACACACACACAAAGGCATACAGGATTTCCAAAAGCAGAGCAGTATTGCACACAGAGTTTAGCTGCCCTTCTATAACCCTTTACTGTTGCCTCAGTAAAACTGTACGACACTGTGGTTTCTGTCTCTTGCAGTTGTCCCACTATATAAGACATTGGCCACTTTCACACTCCTCTCCCATCAATCACCCTCCCTGATTCCTCGTTCCTGTCCCCATGTGATGGCATTTTCAGGAGGAGAGCTGCTCATCCCTACCTCCACCTACAGTCTCCATCTGCAATCTCCGCCTACAGTCTCCATCTACAATCTCCATCTGCAGTCTCCGCATACAGTCTCCATCTGCAGTCTACGCCTACAGTCTCCATCTACAGTCTCCATCTACAATCTGCATCTACAGTCTCCATCTACAGTCTCCACCTACAGTCTCCACCTGCACTATGTGAAGAAGAGGTTTCGTGCAGCTACATCATGACTCAGCTCCATAATTCTGTCATTAAGAGCTAATGCACCCAGAGCCTGCACGTTTAACACAGCCCTAAGGGCTGACGCTGGGCAGACTGGTACCAGTCTCTACTGTAAGAGAGTGACACTTCCAAATGTAGTTGGGAAAACTGGTATTTGAGAATGACATTAATGACATAACAGAATAAAAAGGCGGAGGGTTTAAATAGAGAAGTCTCTGTGTAAACACTGGCATACAATTAGCTGTGGTGTACTCACAGGGTGTTAGACTCATGGAAGCAGTCAATCAAAATGATTGCAGAACTCTACATCTTGAATAAGCCTCTTTAGTGTAGTATTATTACTTTTTGTTGTAAATAACAATTTTTTAACATATAGACGTATATACTGCACTTGAATTACTGTTACATTACTGCATGTGTGATGATGTCAGAAACAATATCCTAGAGTACTGTTCAACAGGTCTTCTTTACTCAAGCAGTCCTAGGACCAAAGCACATGTCCATCCTCTAAGTTGGACTGGGACAGACACCTGTTTGAGTCTGACAGGAAGTTAAGGTGGCTCCTGGGTGTTCTCAGTTTAAAACCATAGCAATAGAATCTCCCTGGTAGACTAATCTGGCAATACGTAGGAAAAATCA
The DNA here is from genome assembly GCF_052324685.1 of Brachyhypopomus gauderio. NCBI lineage: Eukaryota > Metazoa > Chordata > Actinopteri > Gymnotiformes > Hypopomidae > Brachyhypopomus > Brachyhypopomus gauderio. Next base: position 326,950 of record NW_027506929.1, on the reverse strand, counting down.
AAGCATATTGAAAGTTATGTGTGTCCTTCAGTGGTGAGACAACGGGGACTGGGACCGTTTACCTCCTTGGGGGATAAAGAAACTGTTTTCATTTCTAAAAGGAAACAGAGTGAAGGCTGTGCCTTTTGCCTCATAGACTGCGAGAGAGAGAGAGAGAGAGAGAGAGAGAGAGAGAGAGAGAGAGAGAGAGAGAGAGAGAGAGAGAGAGAGAGACTGAATAAAACATCTGTATGCCGGGGCCACACCTGTCTCTCGTAGCACATAACGAATCCATATTATTAACACAACTTAAACTTAGTATAGTTCCCAAGACGCTCATCATAAAGAAATAACCTCTAGGCTATACAGAGATGGAGAGAGAATGAGAGAGAGAAAGAGAAAGTCAGCTTTGTGTGTCAGACAGACAGGAGACAGCGAGGATACACTTTCAGTCTGTAAGTACGGTGCACTGCATGTGTTTATGTTCAGAAGGGATTTAGCTAACATGAGCTCGTCACTAATCTAAGGGGGTATGTAGGATTAGGGTTAGACACAGTCCAATAAATGCTACTACACGCACAACGCGCACGCACAAACACACACATCCACAAGCACACCTGTCATTTGGCTATGTTCGGACAGCTCGCACTGCTTTTATGAATAACCCATGACAAACTGTCGGCCTGATTGATTATGAGAGTGACGGATGGGGGAATCTCACCTGTTTACCTGCAGGGATCTTGCTCGTGTGCTCCTCCCTGCATCACAGCCTGTCTGCTGGGCCACGTCCACCTGCAGCCCTGGGGGTGACGCGCCCATCCGTGGAGCCCTTAGATAAACTCACCCGTAACACGGAACCAGAGCCTTCACAGGGAGACATAACAAACACATCCACATTTCACATTTCAATCAGTAGTCCTGCAGCAGTGGCACGCACAACATCAGAGGCCTTGGAAGATCATCGGGCTTTCAAGTCCACAGCTGTAAAATGTCTACTGTAGCACTGTAGCACCAGACAGTGTAGCAACAAGTCCCAATTTAATAAGTCAATGATTTTAATTAGGTGCTTCACCATGTGAGTCGCTAGATGACATAAATGTGAGTATCTTTTTCCATCACCATTTAATTGAACAATACAGAAACAGGCATAGCTTAGACATTGGTTTCTTGGTTTCAGACAAACACACATCTTATGGGGGATTTTCAAAAGAATAACAGGCTGAAAACTGAATTTATGAAAGGCAAAGTCACAAAAAACACTCTCTCTCTCTCTCTCTCTCTCTCTCTCTCACACACACACACACACACACACACACACACACACACACACACACACTAGTCTTGCTCACAGCTATGTCTGGATTGCCTTCTTGGGCGAGATCGGAGTCAACATGTTTAGTGACATCAAAGGCGAACCTGATACCTTAAGTATAAGAAGATTAACACTCACAAGAATCTGCAGCTTAGAGTCTGCGCAGACTTTTTAGCAGCCAGCGCCGGGAGGGACAATTAGTGGCGAATTGGCACCGACATCTCTGCGTTTATTTAACGCAGTTTGGCACGGCGCGTAAACCCACCTCACCAGCCGTCTTTTAGGAGCAGTGGCCCAGAGTCGCGGCGGCACCGCAGTCCTGAAACGTGATGACAGGAGGCAGTTCACAGAAGCTGCTCGAACACGCGGGGAGGAAAAGCAAAGGCAAGACAACAAAACGCCTTTGTGTCGAATTTCTCCTGCATTTGCAGCTCGTGTCACTTGCTTCATTTAAAGAGAATGTCAGATATAAGTGGTGTACTCACACTGTCAGGGGCTTGCGGTTCACATGAGAGAGGTGGCGTACTGAAGCTCACCCCGTACACAAACGCAGCCAGTGGGGAGATATACAGTATCTCTGCTGACACCGCTGTATTTTATCACAGTATGGTGCATCACATCCCGGCTGCATTCTTGTCATATTGCAAATTCAAAAAAAAAAAAAAAAAAAATGCTGGGAAATGCAAAATTAAGGAGACAGAAGAAGTGAAGTGAAATCTGTTGAAAAAGTATCCACATTTCCCAGATGATTGTATGGGCTGGAAAAGTTGCCATTGACCTGGATTTAGACCTTCTGTTCTGAGGGCTGTGGTGGTTCTTATGAATCTTATGTTCTTCAACTCTGCAGTTCAAATATGTTTTCCAGTGCTAATGTGTCTGTCTCTGTTTCTTTTCAAACTGATACTGGCCCAGATCCACACATTCTGCTGTACCGTAAAAGTGTTGTGAGGAGGTTCTATAGTCTTCAAGTCTTTTCCTCAGCACTTACATAACAAGTTGAGAAAAAAAAAACTGTAATGCAGTTATAGTCCCCTAAAAGACACCCAAGGTCTTTCGAATGTTCAAACATTATCTGCATAGCTGCATGCTGTTTAGAATAACCACATGTATACAGTTGTTTCATATTTTACCTATAACATTAAATGTTTTTATTTTAACTTATTAAATTGTAAGAAATGATGAAATTCATAGAATAAGTCAGTACTGCAGAGCCAGACCCATACACTGGCCTGCAGAAACAGTGCAGTCAAATTCAGTAGGCCATGTCTGGAATACACGGCAGAAACGTGGGGATTAAACTGAGTAGGTGATGTCCAGATGATGTCTATCGTGTCACACCTGTCATCTCCCCACCAAAATGCCACAACCAGGCTAAAAAAATTCCAGTGAAGGGCTGTGTGGCTGTGTTTGTGTGCGGAGCTGACCAGATTGACTCTAATACTCTCCCTTCCTCACACTGTCCCAGGTGGGAGCAGACAGGTGCTATAGCCGTGCTGTCACTTGTGCAAGCTTCTATGGGCTTATGGGAAAAGAGTCAGCCCCCTCATACAGAAAGGCAGTTGGTAAAACGCTGCCAGCACAGTCCCAAGTTGCGGATGACTGCGGCACCCTATGGTGACGATATCTTTGCCTGAGTGAGAGAGAGACAGGTCTATACCTCACACGCTGTACCAGAACACGGAACTCGGAGCTGACGGCCACAATAAGCCACTCCATGCATATGCATGAAGGACCATGAGAGATAGAGAGAGAGAGAGAGAGAGTCAGAGAGAGAAAGAGGAAGGGAGATAGAGAGAGGGGGAGAGGGAAGGACAGAGAGAGAGAGAGCAGTAAGTGGCCAGGACAAGAAAGATAAGTGACTTAAACACCCAGAAAAGTGTAAAAGTTACTGTCATTCTGACACCTGTCAGGGAAAGTAACGTTGATCACCATGGCTGTCATTGCTACAGAGCAGCAGAAACTATCTTTTTTTCTGGACACCTAAATGTAAGCCAGAGACATGGAAGTAAAGCGCAGGACACATTAAACACAACTTTACCCCATGTTTGTTTGTTTGTTTATGGGGCATTAGAACATTCAACATTTTTGTGTTCACATTTACATGTGACACCGTTATGAGAAAGAAATCATGTGGTTTAAATTCACATTATTACTGTAAGCTAGCTAGTAGCTAGCATAGCAGTGCAACAAAGTCTGGATCTAAATCAACTGGATTACTTATTTCTCTTTTTTTCATATTTCATTGTTTCATGAAAGAACATCTCCACATTCAGGGCATGACATATTTGGAGAGTATAACGGTTTTTTGACACACTGAAAACAAAGGAAGAGTAAAGGTGTGAATGTGTATAACACTGTGGGGTGTGTGTGTGTGTGTGTGTGTGTGTGTGTGTGTGTGTGTGTGTGTGTGTGTGTGTGTGTGTGTGTGTGTGATTTGACGTGCTCTGGAAGCCCTCTGTTCTGTCTGGAGACTCTCTTTCATGTGAGCACTTCCAGCCTGACCTGACGACCAACCTGGTTTGATCAGCGTTGTGCTGTTGTGATCTGGCAGCTATTTAAAAATACAAACATTGTTTAAAAATATAGATTTTTTTTTTATAGAAGACATGACGCCAGTGAAAATCAATTATACATCAAGTTCTGAAACTGACAAGCCATTAAGAAAGTAAACTGATATTCATGTAACAGATGCAGACAACCACGGCAACCTGACACACAGCAGAGTGTAGGGGTATGCACGCCTCTGTGAGCAGGTGGGAAGATGTGTGTGTGTGTGTGTGTGTGTGTGTGTGTGTGTGTGTGTGTGTGTGTGTGTGTGTGTGTGTATGTGTGTGTGTGTGTGTGTGTGTGTGTGTGTGTGTGTGTGTGTGTGTGCGTTTGCATGAATGTAAGTGTGTAAAACTTTAATGTCTTTGCTATAATAAGCTGTATGGCCGCAGAAAGGCCCTAAAGAGAACCACTAGACTGTGTGTCTGCTAATTGCGTCACCCCTGCAGTGACTGAGTGGGGCAGCGGGGGTGAGAGCTTTACCCCGATACGCATGTCTGCACCATCCAGTTTAGGAACTGGTGGCCTGGGCAGGAGACGTAAAGCAGTATACATCTCACCATGACTACCTCACGATTACTATCTCACCATGACTACCTCACAATTACTATCTCACCATGACTACCTCACAATTACTATCTCATCATGACTACCTCACAATTACTATCTCACCATGACTACCTCACAATTACTATCTCATCATGACTACCTCACAATTACTATCTCACCATGACTACCTCACCATGACTACCTCACCATTACTATCTCACTATGACTACTTACATGGTGACTACCCCAGCTATATTCTACCCCAGCTAAAGTAGAAGTTACAGTGATTGGGTTAGTCGTGTCAGAGATTCGTTCCTGGACCGTGTGTTGTAGAGTGTGACTGTGTACAAGCCTTCAAGCATAGACCGATAAATGTGTTTGAGAATCTGTGCTCACATCTCCATGGTTTTCTATGTGTGTGTGTGTGTGTGTATGTGTGAGAGAGAGAGAGAGAGAGAGAGAGAGCAAGAGAGAGAGAGACCCAAGGCTCTCAAGCACCTCGTTATGGCTGAGTCTGCCCCAACCCAAACAAATTTAGAACA
>NW_027506929.1:269521-319521 GCF_052324685.1 Brachyhypopomus gauderio | reverse complement strand
ACAGAGGATCTTTCTCTGAATTATTCATGAGGCCAGTCTGCAAGACGAGGACACTGCAGCCAGTGCCAAGAATTTATCAGTATTTATGTTCATTACTGCACGCAGTCCTATCAAATGGCGCACGGGTAAACAAGTTCGCCACTTCATACACATGCCCACATACACACATACACAAACTTCTTAACAGGCATCCGAGGTTCGGGAGTGACGTCACACGAACGGAACGAAGACAAATACCAATTTTAACAGCACGGTTGTAAAGTAGACGAGTGGAGAGGTTTTGGGGACGCTGCTGGAGACTGCTGCAATCACCATGGCAAGCTGTCCCAGCCGTCGCCACGGCAGCGGGAGGAGGGGTGATGTAACCAGGGGTACTGGCTGGTGGCGGTGTGTACGGGGAGAGGGTGAAAGAGCGTTATGTACAGGATGGGAGGAAACGACTGGAGTTGTAATCTTGAGGAAGAATTCTAAGTGGAGAATGGGTGTGTTATGTGTAGTTATGTGTGATAGGGTGTGTGAAGGAGGCATTCACAGAGGCCTACAGAGATGTTTTAAGGTGTAGTGAGTGGGGGTGTGCATAAGTATAGTGTGTACAATGTAGGAAAGTGTATGTGTGTGTTGTCTTAAAGTGTGTATGAGGATACTTTGTGGATTTGTGTATAAATGTGTGTAGGAGTGTGCAACAGTGTAATATGTAGGAGAGTGTATGTAGTATGAAGAAGTGTGTATGAGTGGTGTGTGTAGGAGTGTGTTTGAGTGTAGTGTATAGGAGTGTGAGTATAGAGTGTAGGAGAGTGTATACATGTAGCGTGCAGCAGTGTGTATGAGTGGTGTGTGTAGGAGTGTGTTTGAGTGTAGTGTATAGAAGTATGTATGAGTAAGTGTAGGAAAGTCTGTGTACTGTGTGGGAATGTGTGTATGAGTGTAGAGAGTAGGTGTGTGTATGAATGCAGTGTGTAGGAGTGTGTATGAATTGTAGTGGGCAGTGTGTAGAGATGAATGTTGTGTAAAGCAAGGGGATGACCTAGCACTGTAGAGAAACTTACCCTCAGGGCAATGGAGAGGTTAAAGGTCATGCTGTCACTGATTTGTAGCAATGGGGTGTGGACAGATATAGACCAGAAATGCGCTGCACACACACACACACACACACACACACACACACACACACACACACACACACACACACACACACACACACACACACACACACACACACACCATAAACCATTCACCATCACCCACATCAAGCCATATCATTTTTGGATCTTGCCCTTCCAGAAAGTGTCTGTGTCAGTTCTGAGTCCTGAAGGACAGGAAGTGTACGTTTGGCCAACATAGCACCTCTCACTGGCATGTCAAGGGTTAAGTGCTGATGGAAGAGCCAGAGACACCGGGCTAAACTTACCCAGGCTGACGGATCTATGTTGTCAGCAGTTCTGAGATGATGTCTCACTCACACCCACACACACACACACACACATGCGCGCCCACACCCACACACACGCACGCACACACACATGCACACACACATGCACACACACGCACGCACACACACACATGCACACACACACACCCACATACACAAACACACACGAACAAACACACATACACACTCACACACTCTCACACATGCAAACTCTAGCTCTAAGACAAAAGGGAGAATCTTGGTTAAATGAAGCTAAGTTATCCTGTCCTGACCTCTTGGTCTCCTGTTACTGCACCTCCTACAGCCTTCCTACCCCCCTGCAGATGGCACGTCCAGACGCCCCCAGACAGGACCCACGCACACACAAGGTACCCCTCCAAACTTCAGCGTTTTGTCTAAGAACCGTTTCGAGACTTGTTAACGGCTCGGGAGCAAGACGAAAGAGAGCACAATAAGGGGAATGAGACAGGCGGAGTGTTGGGGGCAGGGGTGGGTGGGGCAGGGAGTGGGCGGAGTTCAGGGGTGGGCGGAGTCTGGGAGCACAAGGGGAGATTCAAGGTAGGATGCTGTTTTTGCAAGATTATAGTCACTGTTGTCTCCTACTGATCAAGGCCCACCTTTAGCTCTAGAGGCCTCAAGAAGCACTTCTATTAGAAAGAGAGACAGGAGTCCTAAACAAACACACACACATAGGAACAGGGAGAGAGAGAGCGAGAGAGAGAGAGAGAGAGATGAAAGAGGCAGCAAAAAAGTGTTTTGAGGGTGAGAGGAGGTGAAGTATTGATCAGCCATTGACAAACACAATAGAAATTTTATATGTGATGTGAGAGGCCCATCCATAATTTATCAGAGGGCAAATGTGAGAGAGGAGAGGATGGGGTGAGGACGGGGAATAGGGGCTATTGATTAGAGCCAAGGAGTGCAGGGGCACACCGCTGTGGCCCAGGGAGACAGCACAGGAAATCCATTAAGGATGGCAGTGTTACCAGACACGGAGAGGGGGAGAGAGAGAGAGAGAGAGAGAGAGAGATGGAGACAGAAGGAGGGAGAGAGAGGGAGGGAGAGAGATAGGGAAGAGAGAGAGAGAGGGAGGGGGTGAGAGGGAGAGTGAGAGAGGGTGAGAGAGAGGACATTCACAGGAGAACAGAATATAAAGGTGGAACTAAGACAGAGATGGAGAGACAGAGAGGAGAGAGAGAGACACAGAGAGAGAGAGAGAGAGAGAGAGAGAGAGGAGAGAGAAGAGTGCTGTCATACTAGTGAACCCCCACCCCTTTCCCCTTGGCTGTCTCTCAGATCAATACTACCATGTCAAAACAGAAAAGGCATGCTTTTACTCTTAAGTGAAAGGTGTCTAAGATTTTTAAAAGCATTGATTTGGGACGGGTCGATAGAAATCAGTGCAGATTTTCTTCCTGTGCAAAGAGGGGGCAGTAACACCAAACTGATAATAGTGCAACAGAAGGGACGCTGGCATAACAGTGGAGGGGAGAGTGGTGCACGGATTAGCCCAGAAAGGTCAACCCGACGTGGGGTCAAGGATCCACCTCAGCCTCCCGCTCCCCAGTGGAGGAGGAGATTCATCTGGGGACAGGACAGAAGGGACAGAGGGGAGGAGAAGAGAGGATTTTATACAGGTGCCAGCGATGGAGGGAGGGAGGGAGAGACAGAGGGAGAGAGAGAGAAAGAGAAGAGAGAGAGAGAGTGAGGGAGGGAGGCATTTTACACATTAAAGTACAGGCCTGTCTAGACACAAGAACTCCTCCCTAATCTCCAGAGACGGTGTAAATGAATTAAGTCTCTTTCACTTTTGCCTCTGGTGGGCAGTCACTCCATGAACAGACATAACTACCCCAAAAAAATACATCCTGCAAAAAAACAAACAAAAAATGTCTTTTAGATCTGTTGAATCTCTCTGTAATTCACATAAAGAAACCATGTCATCAATATTGTCACAGTCATGAGGCATTATATATTTATCCAGTTTCTGGAAATGATCATTTAGAGTGAAAGAAACATTACAATTGAGATACTCCAGGCTGTTCTATTTCAGCAGTGCATGCGTTTGAATGAAACCACATGCAGAGGGAGGGGCAGCTATATCCAGCCAAACCCATGAACTTCACAGAGAGGAAGTGTTTGGAAGAGGAACGAGACAGAGAGAGCTTGGCTGCAGGCGCTCGCCGGATCTGATGAACACCTCTAACGTGGATGCTAAAGAAGTTCGTACAATGGCAAAGTAGTTAAGAGTAAGAGCAGCTGACACGGGTGGAGACGCTGGGAGAGGTGGCTGACTTGGGAAGGTCACTCATTTGTGTAATAGTTTGTGCAGTGTGATCGGTGAGAGCACCCCGGGGATCATGGGAAGTTTTTCAGAGAACAGAGACGCACGAGGGAGGGAGGGAGGAAGAGAGGAAAGCGGAGTAGTGTCTCATAATCAGAAACAAATATCGCGGCCGCCGCGTGAGGCGTCCATGTCACGTCCATGTGAGTCTCGTTCTCCGGCCGGTTAGCGGCGTGGCCACGAGACGACGTGTTGCTGCGACGACCGGCCACGGTGGGGATGCGGTCACGCCGGGTGGGCAGGCAGACGGCCCCGAAGCTACGCGGAGACGGCCAGCGAACGCTGACCCAATGCCGCTTGGGAGCTTGGGTAAAATAAACAGCCGTCCCAGCTCTGCTGTTTTGAAAGCGAACCCACGAGCTCTGAAGAAAGACTGCTGGCAGCAGTCAGCAGACAAGAGTCTTTGTAGAACTGGCTTTATTTTTCCAGATCGTCATAGACTGCACACTGGAGAATGGAGTGATTAAAAGAAAGGATAAAAACATAACGTTTAAATGCGCGTGGTACGGTATGCTGTTGCCTGCTGTGACTTTATCCGTATTCAGTTGTTCGTTAAGAGGCGCTCCACTGTCCGTGGCCGTTAGCTCACAGCGTCAGATTGATGTGCGGCGTGTGAAGGTGGGGGGTGGTGGATGTGACCGGGCCAGGCCTGGATGGACTGGTGGAGAGAGGTCCGTGCCACACGATCTGGGGCAGGAGGGCAGTGATGACAGCGGGCGATGCCACTGGACGATATTTGAGGATGGGCCTGACAGCGAGGTCACGACTGGCTGTCGTGGTGACGCAGAGATGACGACAGAGAGACAGAGAGCACAGCAGGGGGCTGTCAGGACGACCAGTGTCCAGGATACCAGGCCTCACGCCATAGTCACTAATACAACCAATAGGCATCTGATGTCTTCTTTTTTAGGAATGCATATTTGTGTGTGTGTGTGTGTGTGTGTGTGTGTGTGTGTCTGCCTCTTACCCCAGTGAGAGACAGCAGGACCCTCCAAACCCTCCTCTGCCCTTGTTAAGCAACATCCAGAAACAGCACCACACAGACTCCGGAGAGCTTAGGCACTACACAACCACACGCCAGTGTTACTGCTGCACTACACAACCACACACCAGTGTTGCTGCTGCACTACACAACCACACGCCAGTGTTGCTGCTCCTGCACTACACAACCACACGCCAGTGTTACTGCTGCACTACACAACCACACGCCAGTGTTACTGCTGCACTACACAACCACACGCCAGTGTTACTGCTGCACTACACAACCACACGCCAGTGTTACTGCTGCACTACACAACCACACGCCAGTGTTACTGCTGCACTACACAACCACACGCCAGTGTTGCTGCTGCACTACACAACCACACGCCAGTGTTACTCCTGCACTACACAACCACACGCCAGTGTTACTCCTGCACTACACAACCACACGCCAGTGTTACTGCTGCACTACACAACCATACGCCAGTGTTACTGCTGCACTACACAACCACACACCAGTGTTGCTGCTGCACTACACAACCACACGCCAGTGTTGCTGCTCCTGCACTACACAACCACACGCCAGTGTTACTGCTGCACTACACAACCACACACCAGTGTTGCTGCTCCTGCACTACACAACCACACGCCAGTGTTACTGCTGCACTACACAACCACACGCCAGTGTTACTGCTGCACTACACAACCACACGCCAGTGTTACTCCTGCACTACACAACCACACGCCAGTGTTGCTGCTGCACTACACAACCACACGCCAGTGTTACTCCTGCACTACACAACCACACGCCAGTGTTACTGCTGCACTACACAACCACACGCCAGTGTTGCTGCTGCACTACACAACCACACGCCAGTGTTACTCCTGCACTACACAACCACACGCCAGTGTTACTGCTGCACTACACAACCACACGCCAGTGTTGCTGCTGCACTACACAACCACACGCCAGTGTTACTCCTGCACTACACAACCACACGCCAGTGTTACTCCTGCACTACACAACCACACGCCAGTGTAACTGCTGCACTACACAACCACACGCCAGTGTTACTGCTGCACTACACAACCACACACCAGTGTTGCTGCTGCACTACACAACCACACGCCAGTGTTGCTGCTCCTGCACTACACAACCACACGCCAGTGTTACTGCTGCACTACACAACCACACGCCAGTGTTACTCCTGCACTACACAACCACACGCCAGTGTTACTGCTGCACTACACAACCACACGCCAGTGTTGCTGCTGCACTACACAACCACACGCCAGTGTTACTCCTGCACTACACAACCACACGCCAGTGTTACTGCTGCACTACACAACCACACGCCAGTGTTACTGCTGCACTACACAACCACACACCAGTGTTGCTGCTGCACTACACAACCACACGCCAGTGTTGCTGCTCCTGCACTACACAACCACACGCCAGTGTTACTGCTGCACTACACAACCACACGCCAGTGTTACTCCTGCACTACACAACCACACGCCAGTGTTACTCCTGCACTACACAACCACACGCCAGTGTTGCTGCTGCACTACACAACCACACGCCAGTGTTACTCCTGCACTACACAACCACACGCCAGTGTTACTGCTGCACTACACAACCATACGCCAGTGTTACTGCTGCACTACACAACCACACGCCAGTGTTACTCCTGCACTACACAACCACACGCCAGTGTTGCTGCTCCTGCACGTTGATGGTCAGAGCTGGAGGAGGCACGCAGCTCCTTCGCTGTGTGATCACAATGATGAGACCTCCATCAGACTAGACCTCCATCAGATTAGACCTCCGTCAGATTAAACCTCCGTCAGATTAGACCTCCTTCTATCAGATGTCTCCTGGTAGGCCCTCTTTCAGTAAGGCTGAGCCTGCCTGCTCAGAAATCAAAGACACTTGTAGGAATTAGGATGTGAAAACACACAATAGCTCAATTAGGGGAATTCAATTGTGTACATTAGACAGGGCTGGTTCCTGCAGTGGTGAACATGCTTGTGTATGGGTGTGTGTGTAATAGAATAAGGGAATTATGGCTTAATTGAAATGCACTTAAAAGGATCATGCTGACAAATGCGATTGTATCAGGGCAGTAACACAGCATGTGCCCACTCTCTCTCTCTCTCTCTCTCTCTCTCTCTCTCTCTCTCTCTCTCTGTTTCCTTTTTAAATCCAATGGAATTACAATGAGGAGAACCTTGACAGGTAACCTGATAGAATCAGTGGGCAGTGGTGTGTTCACTGAAACAGATAATCAGTTCTCAGCTAGCTCATCACCCCTGCCACTATCCTTCTGAGAAGACCCAAAGATCTGGCTATTTAAAGAGGCTGGAATTACAGGCTTTTTCCTGCTGTGAGAAAAATCTGTGTCTACTGGAACATATCGGGACAGCTGGGTGACTCTGTTGCCTTGTGTATCTCAGAATCAACGGTGTGAACCTGTACATCCTGAGAATCTTCTTCATACCGTGGATCACGCCGGTACGGTTCGGCTCCAAAGAGGCCAGACAGAAGATTGTGGGCATGAGTAACCATGTAAGGTATTTGATTGCATGATGTTTCCTCATACTGATTAATTACAGTCACCATCTCATTATAACTACTTATGAAGTTCACTCGCTCCTGCAGTTGCTCCTGGTAAAAATCTAAATGGTCTCAGTCCAGTGCCTGATGTGATTTGTTTCCTGACGATTCCACTCTCATAAGAAAACATCTGTGGCTCACACCAAAGACATGTACAGATCCACAAAAGCAGAGCTCTCCTGCAATCCCAGAACCTGGGATCATCTGAAGGGGTGTTGAGTTGTACGTATAGTGTAGTGCACAGACCTGCCACTGGGGGCACTCTGCATCACAGCCATGCTACTTTGTAGTGGGTTTCGCTTTATCACACATATACACACTCTCTTAATTATCAGCCAATTAAAGTTACAGTTATCTATAAAACAAACTATTGTTAAATTACTGATAAAAAATTAAAATATCTACAGTGTGCTTTGCGTTGTGACAAGGGAACATAGTTTCTTTTCTAATGAACTGCAGAGAAAACGTTCACACCCAGCTCTCCACTCTCTGAGGTAATGTTGTTTTGTAATGCAAGTTAAAAGCCAGCAAGTATACACACACACACACAGACACAGACACACACACACACACACACACACACACACACACACACACACACACACACACACACACACACACACACAGCTTGGGAAAACAGCACTCTGTGCATAGAAAACGCCTCAAGTACACATCACACATCTTAAGATATTTAAGCACTTTGTGTGTGTTAAGGCCTGGAGTGGTGTCATACCAGTCTGTGCCTGTGATGAAGGTTTTATCAATGTCTGAATGACAGCCATGTCTTCCTAAACCTGGGGGAGAGAAGCCTGCAGCAGGTCCGTGTGTGAGCGCCGTCTCTCTGCACTCAACGTACTTCTAGTTGGCCCTAGCCTCCTAGCATGACCCGCACATCAGAACCACGTCTACTGAGGGATTGTGGGATAGAGAAAGGCGGTGTGCTCCTAGCCTGTGCCAGAGAGGAGAAGAATGAAAAGCAAAGCTGGCAAAAGCCAAGATGAAAATGTAATGGGGTGTAATGACAACAGCAAACCAATGAAATAACACAATTTTTATCTCTAATAAACAAATATCGACTAACTGAGATATTATATTCTTTGAAGTAACTATCCTAATGACAGCATTGCAGACTCTTGGTGTTCTGTTAACCACCAGAAGCAACACCTATGATGCTTTTCTAGCCATCCTGAAGACATTTGCACACATACAGAGCACCTGTAAAGTGAGGAACTAGTGTTGTAAAATAAACTGAGGGTTTGCTGAGGGTGCATTTAAAATTGTGGTGTGTGTGTGTGTGTGTGTGTGTGTGTGTGTGTGTGTATGTGTGTGTGTGTATGTGTATTGAGGATGAATTCATATATATAACACCTTTCCCAAATTATGTGTCTAATATTCCATTAGATTAGCATATTCCTTTAGATTCAAATGCTTTTTTTACTATTAAGAACATGCATTTAATCAGGCATGTCCTTACCTTTGACTTGTGACATTCAAATGTAATAGAGAGCAGAACAGTTTCAATATACTTGGCCATCTTGTTGCATTAGTTGTGTGTTTGTAGAGTTTCTGCTGGCAGATATTGTTCATTCTTCAATTCTTCAACACTACACACTGAGCATGTGTTACAGCAAGTGCCATTTACAGGTGAGTTTGCAGGTAAAGAAAAGGGCTTTTGTTTGGGATGATATGCAGAAACAAGACCTTCCTTTAGAACCACCTCCTCTTCTCCGTGAAACTTGTTCTTGTCCACGCCGAGTTAGATATGAATGCGGTGCTTCTCCGCCTCTCCAGGATGTGTTGATACATCCTCTCACAGTATGCAGGTGTGAAGAAGGTGGTGTCCTGTTCAAAGAAAAGAACATGAGTGTAATTACAAGATGGATTTAGCTCACGTGCTAGTTTGTGTGTGCGTATAAAATTGCTAAGCGTCAACTGCAGACATTGCAGGGTGTGAGTGTGTATTTTCTGAGTCTGATTGAAGTAAAACACAGTCTTTAATGTATCATTTCAAATGAACAAGGAGCCAGAATGAAAACACACACACCTACACACAGCTGCCTAATTGAAGACCGCGGCTTGCAGTACGGCTGCTTGTGCAGCCACACAAATACTTTTGAAATCAATATTCACTCCAAGTTGTTTTTCTCCTTCTAAACGAAAACCGCTGACCTCAGCTAGCAGCAAGTCAAAACACGCACTACACACATATCAAAACACCATGGCCACAGTACACATTCACAGCACAAACACACACACCTCTGTGACATTCAGGCTTGTACTCAGTCATGTCCCCTATATCCAGTCACGGCTACTATTTTGGTAGCAATTTACTGTACTTCGAATGCCACTATTTATGTCTTTTGCTATGTCTGTGCGAAACGTGCAATTACACATATTTAACAATGTATAACGTACAATTTACACACCACACACACCCATGCCAGTCCACCTTCGACTTCCCTCTGCTAAAGACACTATCGACCATGAACAACCTAAACCCTCAATTAAAGGCATCAATATTTCATTGAGACTGTTCTCATGAGTCCTGCCTTAGCTCTTAACATCCCCGCCCTGCTCCGCACTGCCCCCTCCACCCACCTCCCACCAGCACGCAGGGACTGATGTATTTAATTCCTGCCCCAAAAGCCCCAGAGGAAGGCAGGACCCAGTTCGCCCCATAATGGATGGTCCAGTATTGTGCTAAATGTGATGGCTGGCAGCTTCACTGCGTGGGGTTCCACAGTGAGAGGGGTGTTCCTCACCGTACACAGTGGCCTCTGGGCCCAGACACCCAGCAGGGTATTAACCAGGATTGTAAAATGAGTAGAAACATTAACAGCCAAGAATAAAACACTGGTAGTGCCAGAGTTCACCCCCCCCCCCACACCCCCCACCCCCTCTCCCGCTCTGTTGCCACATGCCATAAGGCACAAATCAATAGGAAAGCCATGGAGACAGAGCACAAGCATCACCATGTTGCTAAGATATGTGTCACCGCGTGGCCACTAGCAGGGAGAATTAACACGAGTGCTCATTTGATGGACTGTTGTTAAAATATGGATGGAATATCAAATTAGCACTTGTTAGCACGTCAGTCACAAAAAGGTGGCGTGAGGTGTCTGAGATGCCTGTTGAATGCAGCAGCCATGCTAGGAGAGTTCCAGTGATCCCAAAACTGTGCAGAATGTTTCTGAAAATTGGCAGTTTAGGCTAGATGTGTACAACATCTGACTTAAACTTAAACTTAAACTTTTTAAACTTAAAAAAAAGTATTTTTATTTGTGTTATTCAAACATCTTAACCTTATAACTTTTTTTCCAATAATTGCAGTGTAACGATGTTACTAAAATTCCACACAGTTCTTGAACTTGATGTCGTAGAAATCTGAGCAAAGATCCATCAAACTGGGTCAATGAGCACTGGTGTGGCAGCATCTCTGTAAGTGCTGGATGACACCAGCTCTCCCTTACCGTCTAACGTTCAGCAGAAGTGTATTTACACATGCTCCTCTTACCCACCTCCTCCGACATTTTGTCTTACTGAATTTCTGCTTCCGTGGAGAGACTGTGGAAAGAAACCATCCAGTGTTTACCTTAATCTCCTTCTAGAAACAACATGACCACTGGATCAAGACTGTGGTTGAGTCAAGTCTCAGGATCATTTCACCTTAGTGAAAATGACCAGTTTGAGGCAGGATGTGGTAAGAGCAGTATGAGACACACTCGCGTACTCCACAGGCTGGAGTCATGATTCGGGTTCCAGCCACGGATACCGTTCCACTGGTCTGAGTCAAATATGCCCTACTTCCTAACTGCAGTGGGACTCAATTAGGTTGGAACAGAAGTGGGCTGATAATTAATTTATTAATTAATACAATCAGAGCAGCATGTTGTGATGAGAGAGCTTCATTGTAATGGCTGGGAAGACCCGTTTCAGGAGAAAGACCCCCACTGTAGGGACCCAGAGCCCTTACACAGTGTTATTGGACACTGCACTTCCAGGCCAGAAGGAACACACACACACACACACACACACACACACACACACACACACACACACACACACACACACACACACACACACACACACATTCTAACCAGCTCACTCACAAACAAGGTCCACACAGTACCCACATGTACACACAGTACACATGCACACAAAGTACACATGTACGTACAATACACATATTACACACTTATACGGTAAACACGCACACACAATAAACGTGTTACACATGTTCCTACAGTACACATGGTACACTCGTTAGACATGTACAGTACACATACATGGTGCACACAGTACACATGTACACACATTACACATGTACATGCAGTACACATGTACACACGGTACGTTACACATGTACATACAATACACATATTAGACACATGCATACAGTAAACATGTTCACAGTACACGTGTTACACATCTACATACAGTACACGTGTTACACATGTATGTACAGTACACCTGGTTCATTCATTAGACATATCTAGTATATACAGTAAACACATATACACACTACACGTTAGACATGTACACACATTCGTCATACATGAGATCCTTTTAACACACAGACAGACACTGATCAAGACAATTCAAAAAATAACTTCTCTCCCTCACACACAGCCGTGCACGGCCATGCACACATACACAGGTTACACACACACACCACAGACACAGCCACTCACACACACACACACACGCACACACTATTCTGCGATGCTTTGGCATAGAAGCGTCACCATCACATTAAAAATAAATTCATTCAAAGTCAATTTGCGGCATGTTTGCCGATGCGGGGGAAACAATAGCGTCTGCGCACTGGGAACGGAGCCCCCTTCCCAAACCTTCCCTCCCCAAGGCATTCCTTTGTCTATCTGCTCTCTGTGATTAAAAATACAATGATGAATGCATATTTTTTCCAGATGAATAACTTGGAGGAGTTGGCAGCAGATAAAGCAAACAGTCGCAGTTTGTAGTGACTAGCTAGACCACATTTTCTCGTACTTACACCCCCATGTGCCAGGTCCACCGTGATGTTTGGGTTCCTGTGGACGGCAACTCGGAGGGGACACTAAACTATGTAATCTAAACACTTAGATGTGTTTGCCAGAAGGTAAAAACAGACTGCCTCAAACATTACCACTTCATTGAGAAACGTCGCTGTGGAAATAAGGTACAGCAATAGACTTGCCATCTCCACCTACATCTTTCTTTCCTTCTGCCTCTCTTTCTTTTTCTCCTATTCACAAGTGAATAAACACACACACAGCCTGTGCCCACAGATATAGTTCACTCTTTTAAAAGTAAGATCAGGACCCTGAGAACCATAAATAATAAATGCTTTAAATATCTTAAACACCTGTTTTAATATCAGTGCATGAATGATATATTCAGTGCTGGTTCTAGGCAGTGTTGTGGTGCTGCTGCAGTGCTTCGTGTGAGGTCTCACGCTCACTCTGAAGTGGGACAATCCCCCAGACCCCTGGAGAAGAGCTCTGGACACGTGGTGAGGGCTGCACTGAGCCAGAGGGGATCCTTACAATCACAAACACTCCTCCAGCCACTCAAGGGCTAACTTGAGGTTTTACTAACCCCAGCATGGGTGAAGGTGTGTCTCTGGAACGGTGGGACAGTGGGACGGTGGAGTAGTGGGACGGTGGGACGGTGGGACTGTGGGGCAGTGGGACGGTGGGACAGTGGGACGGTGGGACTGTGGGGCAGTGGGACGGTGGGGCAGTGGGACGGTGGGACTGTGGGGCAGTGGGACGGTGGGGCAGTGGGACGGTGGAGTAGTGGGACAGTGGGACGGTGGAGCAGTGGGACGGTGGAGTAGTGGGACAGTGGGACGGTGGAGCAGTGGGACAGTGGGACAGTGGGACGGTGGGACAGTGGGACGGTGGAGTAGTGGGACAGTGGGACGGTGGAGCAGTGGGACGGTGGAGTAGTGGGACAGTGGGACGGTGGGACTGTGGGGCAGTGGGACAGTGGGACGGTGGAGCAGTGGGACAGTGGGACAGTGGGACGGTGGGACAGTGGGACGGTGGAGTAGTGGGACAGTGGGACGGTGGAGCAGTGGGACGGTGGAGCAGTGGGACGGTGGAGTAGTGGGACAGTGGGACAGTGGGACAGTGGGACGGTGGGACAGTGGGACGGTGGAGTAGTGGGACAGTGGGACGGTGGAGCAGTGGGACGGTGGAGCAGTGGGACGGTGGAGCAGTGGGACAGTGGGACAGTGGGACGGTGGGACAGTGGGACGGTGGAGTAGTGGGACAGTGGGACGGTGGAGCAGTGGGACAGTGGGACAGTGGGACGGTGGAGCAGTGGGACGGTGGAGTAGTGGGACAGTGGATCTATGGTGGTGGATCTATGAAGTCCTCATGTTGCAGTGCTGAGCCCAGGCTGGCTGACTGTGGTCGTGCCTTATTGTGGCTTTAAAGAGGAAGTAAACACAGACAGAACCGGTGCCTTCTGCTCCTGATAGTTATGAGGTTATGGTGATGGGTTGCGAGACATACACAGTAATCACATTGTTAGCACTGAGAGGGCAGCTGGACCCCAGGACCTCCAGCCCCTCTGGTGCACCGGGTAGGATTTGATTGGGAAGGCGTGGAGAGCTCCTCACTGTGGTCCCCACGTCCCCCTTCAGAGCAGACTCAAGCGCTCCCTACAGACCCCAGAGCACAGACGGCCGGACCCGTCTCCGCTCCACGCCTCCCCTGCCCACTCTCCACTTCTCCTCCCCTCCTTCACAGGTCGACTTCAGAGAGTTAGACCCTCTCGCCTGCCGAGCTTTGATGCCAAAACAGTCCTGGAAGTTCCTGTCTTAAGAGGTGCCCCGGTGGGCCTTGATCCCCAAGCTCTGAAAAAGCTGCTTCAGAGAGAGAGACGGAGGGAGGGAGCAAGAGGGAGGGAGAGAGAGGGGGAGAGAGAGAGAGAGGAAGAGAGGGAGGAAAAGGGAGGGAGGGAGAAGGAGAGAATGTGAGAAGCTGTGCTGAAGACGCAGTCAAGGGGTCTGCTACAGTGTGCTGGATTAACAATATCCTACCCAGAATTAAGAGAAAAAGAGAATTGCTTAATATCTGAGCCTATGGCTGTCAACTATGTTAATAGGGAGAGGTTCCTGACACTGGAGTGTACGTGCATGTGTGTGAACCAGAATGACCTACACAGTCCTTTTGTAACAATGAATAAACCAATATGACTCTGTATAAGTGTGTGTGTGTGTGTGTGTGTGTGTGTGTGTGTGTGTGTGTGTGTGTGTGTGTGTGTGTGTGTGTGTGTGTGTGTGTGTGTGTGTGTGAGTGTTTCCACAGTCTTCTGTGTTTCTGCAGTCTGTGCACTAGGAACCATGGTTGGGAGGCCACACCAGCTCCTAACACAGGCTGCACACCCTGAATACGTACACACGCCACTTATTCAGAGACCACATGAACAATGTAAACAAAAGGAAAAAAAACAATGGTAAAACATTCTCATTTAAATAAATGTTCTACTGTGTGTTATTTTCAGTAATGTTTAAAGAAAAATAAACACCATTACCCAAACCATCAATGCCAGAAGAAGGCAGGAAGCAATGATATAACACTGAAAGGACTTTGGAGAAAACCATGACTAAATCTTGTTCCACTCCCTTGTGATGGCAATCTGCATGTGTTAAACTGACATCATCAAAAAACCTGCATGCTGAGTGAGACAGCCCCCTCATTACACCTGTGTGTGTTAGTATTAGTGAAATACGAGCATGAATCAATACAGTGAGAGAGAGAGAGAGAGAGAGAGAGAGAGAGAGAGAGAGAGTGAGAAGGAGCATGTGCTATCCACAAAGCCTCAAGATGAAAGTCCCTCCACCTGTCAAACAAACTGCTGGAACTGTGATAAATTAATGATCAAATGCTGTGCTGAGGTGTTCAGTGGCACGTCAGAATCTAGCAGCCACCAGAACCAGAGCCTTAGAGAGAGAGAGAGAGAGAGAGAGAGAGAGAGAGAGAGAGAGAGAGAGAGAGAAAAGGAAAGACTGAGAGGATAGAGAGTGAAAAAGAGAAATATCCAGACCGAAGCAGAGAGAAACAGAAAGAGAGGGAGAGACAGACAGACAGACAGAAAGACAGATAGTGAGAGAGAGAAAGAGAGAGCAAGAGAGAGAGAGAGAATAAAATGAGATGAGTAAAAGTGTGACTGACATCAAAACATCCCACTGCTGTGAGAGGTGTTTCCAGTGAGTTCAAAGGAAAGGGGCGGGTCTTGAGCATCTCTGGGGAAAGATGGAACAGTCACAGGGACTCTCTTCTGAGCAGCCAATCAGGGGGGGCCTTGCAGGGAGCCTGGTGACACTCGGTGACGGTTGCTGTTTGAAGCTGCCTTAGTTCTCCATGTGGAGGACAGACACCAGTCCTACCAGTACCACCACTACAGCCGTGATGTCCAACTCAGCACGGACACCTAGGCTGCCAGTACAGTCTGCTCCTTTGTGTGTCATGTCTCGATGCCACATAAGTTATTCATGAAGTAGCGTAGCAGTGTGAGAGTGTGGGTCTGTGTGTGTGCGTGTGTGTGTGTGTGTGCGCGTGTGTGTATTTGTGTGTCAGATAGGAGGAGTGACACAGAGCGAAACAGGGAGCGAGTGTAAGCTGAAAGTGTGTTTAAAGTTCACACCCTATCGTGTACCACATCCTGAGTCTGTGTTTGGGTAGTCGTGAGAAAACGTAACTATTTTTTCCTTTTTGTAAACAACTCTCCTCGTGTTTTCCTGTGTTTCTGGCTGCTAGACGTGGCCCATGTCCCTTATGTCAGTGTTGTCACTTTCTTGCTGAAACATTTCCATGTCTCTTATGTAGCCAGGCGCCAGGACGTGAAGCCTCCGTGAATCCACTGTGGCGATAGCCGTTAGCCGCTAGCCGCCAGTCAGCATACTCTCCGGTACTTCCCTTTGAAAGAACAGAGGGAAATTAAAATGATGAGTCTGAATTATGGATTCAGTGAGTTGCATCTCTCTGCCTTAAACAAAGTTGGTAAGGGTCTGCCTGCTAGCCTGCTGCTTGTGAGAGCTCGTGAGAGAGGGAGAGATAGAGAGAGAGAGAGAGAGAGAGAGAGAGAGAGAGAGAGAGAGAGAGAGAGAGAGAAACAACACTAGGGAATGAGGGGGGAATAAAGAAAGGAACCCTCTCAAATGACGATAACACGCAGTTTGATAAAACTGACAAGGGACTCAATTAAAGCGGGCTGTCAAAGAAGGCGCAATATTTTATTAAGTGGCACGGTTCCGCCTGACGGGGACATCAAGCGACACATCTGCTGGTGATGGTCGGGTAGGGAGATTAAGAGAGGACATGTGTCACCACTTTCAGGAAACATCAGTCAAAAATTCACTTCATCAGGTCCGCTGAAAAATTAACATGCTCAATATTAGGATGCTATTATTCTTTCATGTGCATCAATCAATCTCAAGAGAGAATCACGTCTTGCTTGTTCTGGCTTCTCATTATCTGAGACCTTCTTTGATTCCGTGAGAAGTGCATGTCTGATTTCTCACAACGCAACACTTTCCACGGCCTTTAATACTTCATTAGCCAACAACATCCTCAAAATTAGAGTATTGACACACAAAAAAATCCAACTATGTTACAAGGAAACTTGTCTGATATTTCTTGGAAAAAACCACAGAAGTGGTGCTGCATGCTCAAATGTGAGCTCAAACATTTCCATCCCTTACACTGGCACATGGATATACAGCACGTATACTTCTGAATTAAGTTCACATCTGAACTGAGGGGGAGAGAGGAAGTGAGAGACAGGGAGATAGAGAGAGAGAGAGAGGGAGATAGAGAGAGGGGGAGGGAGATATGGAGAAAGGGAGAGAGACGGAATCTGTTAAAATTCCGGGCAAGTATTCCCGGATGAGAGACAGGCAGGGAGCAGATGGAGTTCTGAAACCGCCGCCTGTCTCTAGCAACACACACACACACACACACACACACACACACACACACACACACACACACACACACACACACACACACACACTCCAAACCCTTGTGAGAGATGAGGAGGCAGGGACACAGGGCCTCAGTTCCAGCTACTGTCTGAAGATCTGAGTTAGTGGCAGTGTGAGAGAAGCTCTGCTCTGCCACGACATCACCTGAGTGTGTGTTCACCCCCCCACCCCCCCAAAGTTATGTACAGCGGGCCCATTGGCTATGTTTATTTTAGATGCATGTTTCTCATGTTAGCATTAGACCCTGAAATTTAGCCTGTAATTTTTGGTTTTCATTTAATCTAATTTTTACTTTGTCATATTTTTATGTGTTTCTTCATTATTGTGTAACAGTGTAATAACGGCATGCGCATAACACATCAAAAACTCTGAACAAACTTTATAAAACCATTAAGATCAGACATGAGGTATATAAAAACAAAAAAAAGTGTAGTGACATTTGTTTGAAGTGCCTGTCTGAAAGCTACAAGGCCATGATGTGTTTGTGAAGAATGAAACTTTAATCCTGACACACATCTCCCAAATCAGCGTAGCTTGGACAAAATCTTGAGATGTGCGCAAAGAGAATAATCCACATGTCTGGAGGCATGTTATTCCCTGTGTGTACAGGCAGACCATGCTCAACATTCATAATCTGTTTCATCCCCAACAAAAGCCCAGTCAGTGGACACAACTGGCCCAGTTCAAAAGGAATCCAGAGATCAACGCAGAACATTGGAAAGGTGAGAATCCGTGCGGCTCATTCAGGGTAATAGCAACACACACTTCTCTCCAGTTTACAGATGGACATCAGTACTGTGTGCAGCACCATTCAATCTTCATCCCTTTGGTTCTTCATGATTTAAAACTCAAGTGATAATACAGCAGGCATGAGACCAAATGCCACATCCACTTCAGACTTGATCTATTTCAGTCTGACCAATTTCAGGTGGAGTTTTCTGTATCTACACACAATTTAAATGATTCCATATTCCATATGCTCAAAAAAAAAATAAACACAGCAGGACCATTAACTTCAGAGTTTAGTTTAAACACTGTTGTTCCTGATTGACCATTACAGCCAGGATGTTTAATTAACTAAACTGTTTCTGCAGACTCCTAATGTACAGGCCTGCAGTCCTGTTCTACACTCTAGTAATATACATTTGAAATGCACATATGAAATATGAATACTGAATATACATATTTCATCCCAACACAAGACAGATAGATATGTATTGTACACTGAACACACGTCTTGGCAACATGTACCCCTCACAGTCACCTTAGAAATATGCACAACTACCACATAAACGAGCATTTGTCCTTGTCAAACACAACGTAGATGTGTTAGTTACCCCTGCTCATGTCAACTCCAAAATAACGAACAGAGGAGTCTGGTCTGAGATCAGTTTCTTGTTCTGAAACCTAACCACAGCTACTGTGGCAGAAAGCAGAACAGCTGATCTCGGGTTAGCTGTGCAGTCCGTACAGAAGTGACTCGTGCTCAGAGGCCTGGGCCTTCTCTGTGTATGTGGTGTGTGAAATCCGTGAGCTCGGCGTGGCGTGGCCTGCTCCAAGATGCAGAAACGGCTGTCAAAGCTCCTTCACGTGCGCCTCGCAGACACGCACATGCAGCCCTCTGCAGGAACGGGGACCTGCTGCAGGATCTGCGGGAATCTCAGGACGTCTGCCATGCACACCGCCACGGAAACCAATGCTTTGTGTTTTGTCTCTTCCCACATCTCTCCATCTTTCTCCATATGTCAGCTACACCAGCTACTCTCTCTCTCTCTCTCTCTCTCTCTCACCCCACACACACACACTCTCTCTCTCTCTCTCTCTCTCTCTCTCACCCCACACACACACACACACACACACACACACACACACACACACACACACACACACACACACACACACACACACACACACACTCTCTCTCCGTTTCCTGCACGTGTGTTTGACGGTAGATCTGTTGTCCTTCTCCTTTCCCAAGGTAGAGCCACCAGATGCTCTTTCATCATACAGCTGAGGGCGGAGCTTGCAGGGAGCGCCAGCTTTCCTGCATACTTTCATCAATGCTGATTGGATGTTTGGAAGACCTTAGCTTGCGCATGAGGACTGTCGCTCAGGCTGCATGTAAATTCTTTCCACTGGCTCACACAAATAATGTGGGTTGCTGTGTTCACTGACTGATAATTTGAGGAAGGAGTTAGCCAACATTTAGGACAATGATTGTATTGCTGAACACATTCCTAGATTAAAGAATAGCAGAAGTCGTGTATGAGCCACTCAACGATTTGGCCCTGTGCTGGAAGCAGAGGCATGCAGGTACAAATTATCACTGAACAAATACAATCATGCTGTTGTGTAAACGTTCTACTACAAGAATGAGCAAACGAAACACTGTAATAAGTAATAGAGGAGGAAAACATCAGGTTTGGTATTGTGGATCTGTCATACCTCCAGTATCTTTCAGTCACTGAACAATAACGTCTATGTTAGATCTATCTTATTGCTATCCTGGCACTGCAATCCGTGAAAGGTGTTTCAACACGTTCCTTTCTAAGGTGTTCTCTTTGCTTGTAGTATGTTTGACATGATAAAAACGGAATTCCAAATGATATGCCTGCTTTGGCATTCCTCCTGAAGTCTTAACCCGTGTTATCCAGGACAGAGCAAAGCTTCGATCAAAATAACAATGCAATAATAACACATGCAAAACAAGCCCTATGCTGATTTTTGGTGTCCCGCATTCACGATGCCAATATCCTAATGGCTGTGTGTGTGTGTACCTACTCCTACACAAATCAAACATTTCTGACCCATGAAGGTGCAAGAGGGAGATGAGGAAAGCTCGCTGGGTTGGCACTGACACCACATAGTGTGTGTGTGTGTGTGTGTGTGTGTGTGTGTCCAGTCATCTCTGGGCCTCTTTGGCAGTCCTGTGTTCCACATTCAGCCCCATCACATCCATAATTTGTAAGCCTCCGCACTGAGTTTGGGATTGTCACGCATACGTATGAGGCTGTCCGTCAAACCGGGACAAGTTTAAACGATATCTAAGCGGCTGTCCAATCACGAGGGAGTAGAACGCAGAGGCGGGACGAGCTGATCCACTTCTGTGTCCCCAGCTCCTCTTCACATCCTGAACGCAGCCGAAATTTGTAAGACCAGAGGCAGTCGCCCGAGTCACAAGGCGAACAAGAGGAAAGATGACAACCCTGTGATACACACTTCGCCCCATTTCGCCTTCCCCTTTGATTCCTGCTCCTGTGGTGATTGTAAGGATTTTACAATATCTGCATACTTACACACTCTCTTCTCCCTCTTGAACAGTGCAGCAGTCCTCATTGTTATCAGAGTAAGTTATGTGTGACAAACGCCTCGGGCGAAATCACCATCAAAGCGTCAGATGGCAGGGAACCACGGAGTCTCTAAGCTTCTTACGCGTGACACGTGTCACGTTTTGAAGTGCGCGTGGGATGAAAGTGGCAAGGAAGTGACGGATTTCCACGCGGACAGTTTCTTTCTTTCTTTTTTCTTCCCCTCCGCACGTCTCAGCCGTCACCCCGGTAACCAAGGCGGACTGGCAGGTCAGGGACTCGCTGGGCGTCTGGGAATCTGTCTGCCGGCTCTGCTCTCCTGGGTCCGGACAGAAGGGCACGCATCTCACCGGCTCAGGCCTGTTCGGCTACCCTTACCCCACGTACAAATACAGGCTCCAGGAAGAGGGTGTTACCCTGCTCACAGCCACGGGCTCTGAGAGGAGGGTTTTACCCCATGCATGGGCACCTGGAAGAGGGTTTTACCCCAAGCAGAGGCACCTGGAGGAGGGTTTTACCCCACACACAGGGTCCAGGAGAAGAGTTTAACCCCATGCCCAGACATGAGCTTCAGGAGGAGAGTTTTACCCCACACAGGGGCACCTGGTGGAGGGTTTGGCAGCTCGTCTCACGGACGCTACGGCCAAACTCAGACACGGTCTGGGAAGCACATCCACAGCAGCGTTTACAGTGCGGTGAGCGACCTCTCTGCTAGGTCGCCCGAGCCCAGGTTCCTCCGTAGCACCTTGTTAAATGGCACTCGCTGTGACTGACTGACTGGATCTGAACGGGAGAGCAGTGTAGGAACAGCCGGAAGCAGCCAGATACCATTCAAAGTGACAAAAGTTCATCCGTGTGCTGTGTCTGTGCCTGCACTACTCTAACAGCATCGTTATGCTCCCGCTGCCGCTGGGATACACACATTGTATGGGTAGAACAAGTCCAGAAAAAAAACACACCCTCCAAAACAACAACAACAACAAATCAAAACAAATCCTGGAGGCGACGTATCAGTAGTGGGCCGGTGTTTACTTCTTATAATTAACCCAGGCAAAGTCTTCAGCTGTGACACTCTGGAGCCCAATCCCCCTCCACGATGCCACCAGTAATAAAAGATGGAGTCTGGCAACAGAAGCAGAGCGCAACTCCTCGCTGGTGAGGCTGAAGAGCTTCTGGTAAACAACTCAGACGAGGGGCGGCGGCGTGAAGTGGCCGTGCTGCTCCGCTGCGCTGGGGAAGAGCCCGGGCCCCAGTTCTCACCACACACTTTCCCCCTTCTACACTCCCAATATCTTTATTGTCGCTTGATATGTCAGCAGTGCCTACATCTCCTGCTTACTCTGCTGCTCTGCGTGCTCCTCCTTTACAGCCTCCATATTATAAATTATTCACAGTTCTGTGTGTTTCCTCTGAACCCGCACCTCCATTGTCTAGGTACCCATCCCGTCTTTCGAAAGGGCTTTTGCTTTGAGACAGAGTTTGTGAAATGTAAAGTTAGTGTAGCTGTGACAACCACCTTCTAAGACCCAACACTTGCAAGAGATATCTGACACTACAGGCGCCTTCCACAAAGAAAGCAGTGGGTAAAGAAAAAAAAAATAGATGTATTATTTAAGATCACTATCCAAACACTCCCCCAAAATAAAAATGCAGTAACGACATAGATTACAAATTAAACATGGGAAATGTAGTCAGAGAGCTATCTTCTGGTTATATTTTTATTATTCGCAACAGTAATATAAATAAAGTGATGATGAAGTCTGAAAGTGACATTTGTGGTAGTGAATTGCATGTGTGTGTGTGTGTGTGTGTGTGTGTGTGTGTGTGTGTGTGTGTGTGTGTGTGTTTTACAGGGCTTCATTCTCTCTAGCGTGAGGAGCAGAGGGAAGCTATGTAAATAGCCATATGAGACTGCATACGATTACTGTCCAGACACAGGAGAGCTGACCTGATCCCAATTAATCACACCAACCCGGAGAGAACTGTCAACTCTCATCTACATCACCATCCTTCTCTCTCTCTGTCACCAGCCCGGGCTCTTTCCATCTTGTTCCTGTTCTCCCTCCTTCTCTCTCTCTCCCTCTCTCTCTCTCTCTCTCTCTCTCTCCTTCATTTTCTCTCATTCTCTCCCCCACTCTCTCTCTCTCTCACACTATCTCGTCTCATGCCTCTCCACTCCTCACCTCCCTCCCTCTCCTCCGTTATTAAAACACCCTGTTTGACAGATCGTCGGGTGCAGTGCCGTCCTCGCCCCCCACACCCCCCACTACACTCAGGGCAGCGACAGCAGGGGTGATGGCGGTAGGCATCCCCAGGAGGGCCAGGAACAATGACGGACCCCGACACGCACCGTGCCCCCCCCACCCCCCCACCCCGCATCAAAGCACCCCCCAGCCCATGTGGCCAGGCAGAGGAGCCAGTGAACTAACACAGCATTGACATCAAGTGAGAGCTTTCAAGAATACCCTCCTTATTTATTCTGTCTGTCTTCCTAGCCTCCGCTAAGCACTCCGAACTCCACACCACGCAGGAGCACAAGGCGAAGTGCTGAGACTCCGATGATGCTCACAGCCGGCCCTGTGCAAGTTTGTAGAAGGCCATTCTCTCTAATAAGAACGGAACATCTGCCACTATTCCACTAGAAATAAGGGACCGGCTTCCCCGAACAAGACGGGCGCACCACCAACCGGGTCCGAGATGAGTGATATAATGACAACTGACAGGGACGGTCTAGTAGAGAAAGAAGGGGAAATAGGTACTGGCATATGGCAGAGGCTCCGAGAAGGTTACACTGTGGAGGGAATAGAGAAGGCATATTGCAGAAAGGAATGACACTTCGTAAAAACTTTACGAAGGTTCAGAATGATTCATGCAAAAGCTTGAAATCGAGAGGTGCATCAACACCTGTGAGACAAAGTTTTGATGAAGTAGGAGAAGCTTTTCCTACACTAACTACTCTGAGGCTAACCGTGCTAACTGCAAGCAGGAGAGTTGCAGGAGCAGGATTGCAAATAACATGTGGGAGCTTGTGATCTCGGCCTGCTATTGTCACTCCCAGAGCCAGAGTTCCACAGAACATTCTGAAGTGATTCGGTCTCTAATTTGGCTAGAAAGAGAAAAAAAAAACCCATTATATGAACATAGCTTTCATTCCCCAAAAGACCTAATGAGTGTCAACTGCCTGTTCTATCATTACCAGCCCAATGGCATGTATTCTCTTATTTTTTACATTCTTTATATTAGCTGAGATCAAAATATCACAAATACAGACGAAAGTGACACAGTGCAAATAAAAGTTATTTCACAGCTTTGTCTTGATGTAACTTGATATTACCATTTGAGTATTCCCTTTGAAATGGAAGCGCTGGCATCTTCAGAAATCAGAGAGGAAGTCGGTAGAGTGCATAACGCATGCTGTTCTATCTCTGCTGTTCAAACAGCTGTTCTGTAAACTTTCATCCCAAACTACTTCCATCCCTGCAATTGTTCTTTATTCAGCTGTGTGCCATTTATCTTCAAGGCATTGACATGGCTCAGCAAAAACATATGGTTTCATTTTTTTTTTTAGTTGTTGCCTTTGCACTAACGTTAAAGGTCTGTATTGTGTTTTTACTTGTATTTAGCAGGACGTCACCGACGTTGACCAGCAAAAACCAAGATGATGAACAAGACGGAGCCTTGCGGTCTGTCCGGTAGCATCTCAGTCCACAAGAGTCCTGAGACTTGTGAGGGGGGGTCACAGGGCGCACCTGCGCTCTACTCACTGCCTGCTTGAATGCTACCTCAATCTCTCTCCATCATCTACTCCCGGAGTCTCGTTAGCACTTGACTTAGTGAATGATCACCGTAATGATGAGGCTATAAAGCAGTCAGAGCTAGCTGGGGTTTCGGAGGGGCCTCCAGGGCCAAAGGTTGACTCAGGGAGACTCAGGGGGAGGAGAACCTAAATTAAGAGGCCTGCCTCTGGGGAGAGCAAGTGGGGAGGTGCCTTGCTGAGCTCCAGAGGCACCATCCTCAATAGAGCGCATATCCTAATGCTACTTCCATCTTCCAGCGAAGCACTCCGCACTCTAACTTCTCTTTCACCCGATCGCTTTGTTAATGAGCCCCCATGCGGCACGGAGCAGTTAGACTCCCTCTGCAGTCATCAAGCGTGAGGGTGTACAGAGAATACTCAGAGGACGCTTACTGTAGGGGAGGCAAGTCAGGAAACAACAAAATCTGCATTTTTAATGTCTGTGGCTTTTTGCTATTGCTTACCAAACCGGGGTAGACTGGCCCAGTTATGTGTTGGGTTTACACTTTGGTTTCTGTTCTTTTTTTATTCCTGTTCCTTGCCAGCTTTTGTGCGAAATAAGAAGAAAACGCCACTAAAAGAACCCAACCAGGAAAAGACACACACTGAAGTGCCTGAAGACGTGTCATACCTGAATAAATGAAATGAGCAAAATATGCATTTTTTAACTCATCCACCACCCATGCACAACAACCTTTCTCAGCAATAAAAGGCAGTGACATTTTAATACACATAACATTCCATTGTAAAAGCTGCTCCCAATTGCTACAACAGCATATTCACGATGTAGAAGTAATGGCCAAGTCTCTACTGCAACAGCAGGCACACAGCCACACAAAGCCCTAGGTGCTGGACTAGACTGGGTACTGGGCAGCAGCAGTGCTGGCCCTGCAAACATCCACAGTAATCAGGGATGAGACCATTACAATACGGAGTGGAGAATGGCAGACATTCCCACAGGCCGGGACTTGCGCCGAGGACGTCTGGGGTGTCTCTGTGTGCGATGTCCACGCCACTCCTTGTGCCAGGCAGCAGAACAAGAACAAATAAACCCCCCAGATGGTGGCTCATGACAATAAGCCTCAATTAGCAGCCTGAACCCGCAATCACCTACTTACCGAGAGACATCCTGTAAAGTTCTTACTGTCCTGTTGCACCAATCCAGGCGGGCACGCAGAGCAGCGGACACATAGAGTGGTGAGGAGAAAAGCATTAGCCAAAAGGCACGTGTCACTGCCTGGGTGTCATACGAGACAGCCAATTAAAATCACTTATGGATGGACCAGTATCCAGTGCCTTAAGAGCAGAACACAAAAGACTTTAGGAGGATTAGCCCTGGTGTAATGCGATCTCTTTCTCTTAGGCTCAGAACTCAAAGCTCGGTGAGTCTGGGATCCAGCTGTGTTTCGATGTCCTGCTCCCGGAGCAGAGAGGGCCCACCACAAAGGCATGGCTGCCTGACCCAGAACGGGCAGGGAATGGATTATGCACACGCACACGCACATTACACTAGCGTGTCTGGACATCAGCTCACCGGATCCAGGGCCCACTGCTATGTCCAAACAGCCTTTTTCTAATTTGTTTCCTTTATGAAATTTCCTGTTACCAAAAAGTCAGCCTGAATGAATCGACACATATCATACAAAAACCCGCTCCAAACCGAAAGGTCAGCTCAAACATTTGTGCATGTAAGCTACAAGAGCACTAGATGGATTAGCGCTGATATGGCCCATATGTTAACAGGAAAAGTGGAACTGCTCTGCAGGTGTCCTGGTGACATCTGGACTCTTCAGATCAGTGTCATAACTCCCCATTGTTTAAAACCTCATGTGGACAAAGTGCCTGACTGATTAGGCTATTTTACAGGCTCCAGATTTCATCCACATATGTGCCATCACCAGCTAATCCCTCATTTTACCACCCTCCTTCATCACTCCGCTTTTCAGAGGCCAAAGTGAAAATACTTTAGAGGACCCAGTCAAATAATAAAACGCATTAGGTCTAACTGGAAGGTTAAGCATTGACAATGCCGGCGAGATCACAGCGCCTTTAAAAAAAAAGGCCAGGATCAAAAGCTAAAGAGGCTGTGAAATGACATCATTGGGACTGTGAAGGCGACTGGGTTTGGCGAATCTCGCTTGCTCTTTCAAGGGCCTCATGGAGTCGGCGCTCACAGCTCGTCCAGACTGTCTGCTACAGTCTGCTCGTGGCTAGCTGTAGCCGCTAACAGGCTCTCTGAGGAAACGCTGCAGCTTGAATGAGAGACAGGAGGTTCCTGCTTTCTTTCACCTCTTTCTGGATACATGATGCCTATGGTTCTCATATTAATTGCCCCATTTGGACAGTCCTTTTTAGCTACTGCCTCTACCATAGGGAGGCCCAGGGCAAGTGCCCCAAACCCCCAAACGGCCACATCGG
Source organism: Brachyhypopomus gauderio (assembly GCF_052324685.1). Lineage (NCBI taxonomy): Eukaryota > Metazoa > Chordata > Actinopteri > Gymnotiformes > Hypopomidae > Brachyhypopomus > Brachyhypopomus gauderio. The sequence continues at coordinate 292,631 of NW_027506929.1, read as the reverse complement.
GCTCCGCCTACGTTCAAACTGGCAGCTGAGAACATGGTTTTCCCACAACATTCCTGCTCAAGCCTCCAAGATACACACACAGACAATAACAGGGTTTTGTCAGGGCCACGATGCAGATCTTCTGAAGTTGTGTAAACTGAGGGAAGTGTGAAAAACTGCTTCATGGGGTTGTTGTGTGTTGTGTCTGTGCAGTGAAAGACTGGGAGATACAACATAAGTTCGCCTCATTCTGTCCATGATTGAAACGCGGATTCATTTAGTCATAGTGGCCCTGGAAACAAATCATGCTCCATTGTCATGGCTGGTCATAGCACCGCCATTCAAAATGTGCAGTGAACACATCTCTGTGAAACTCACGGTTTTAAGCACACTTTCTATTAAAATAGACATTCCCAGTATCACCAACATAGCCACTGGAACAGCAAACAACTCTGTTCCTGCTCGACAACTGCTTGGCAGTCAATTGCCGGCAATAAAAAAGGAGACCTCTATGATTTCAGGGCTGTGCTGAAAGCACCAGCTTGGCTCGGACCCATGTGGACAGGGTCTGGCATGTACCTAGTCCTTTGGGCACAGGGGTAATAGGGCCTAGCGATGGTGCAGTCATGGTCACAGCACTGTGGGTTATGAATATGAAACCCTGGGGCTGTATGGTAGTTTTGCACTGCAGGAATGTGATGTCCAAGCCTATTGGCAGGACGGGCAGCTCTCTTCCTCTCGCAGGCTGGGATTCCGTGGCTGGAGTGAGGCAGAGCCACAACCAGGAACACAGGTCTCACAGCACACAGGTCTCACAGCACACGGGTCTCACAGCACACAGGTCTCACTGCACACAGGTCTCACAGCACACGGGTCTCACAGCACACAGGTCTCACTGCACACAGGTCTCACAGCACACGGGTCTCACAGCACACGGGTCTCACTGCACACAGGTCTCACTGCACACAGGTCTCACAGCACACGGGTCTCACTGCACACAGGTCTCACTGCACACAGGTCTCACTGCACACAGGTCTCACAGCACACGGGTCTCACAGCACACGGGTCTCACTGCACACAGGTCTCACTGCACACAGGTCTCACAGCACACGGGTCTCACTGCACACAGGTCTCACAGCACACGGGTCTCACTGCACACAGGTCTCACTGCACACGGGTCTCACTGCACACAGGTCTCACAGCACACGGGTCTCACTGCACACAGGTCTCACTGCACACGGGTCTCACTGCACACAGGTCTCACAGCACACAGGTCTCACTGCACACGGGTCTCACTGCACACAGGTCTCACAGCACACAGGTCTCACTGCACACAGGTCTCACTGCACACAGGTCTCACAGCACACGGGTCTCACTGCAGGTTGAGACTCGGCAGACATGACAGAAGCTGGCACCAGAGGCCGGCCAATTATGAGCCGGACTCTCGGAATGGGAAGAGCTTCAGCTGGATGGGAGAGTTTTGGCTTTCAGCATGAGAAAGGATGAGAGAGGCTTCTGCCGGCCAAGACCGGGAAGGGCAAAAAGGGTTCTACACGAGGACCATGACAAACCCATGTCTGGATACAAAGCTCACGTAGAGGCCAGCTAGTGTCATGCTGTCTACTGTCTTGGTGTCTTGTTGCCTTTCTCTGAACAAGGAAGTACCCAAAGACACCCATACATGAGCAAATAAAATTGATATATACTGTATATATATATATATATATATATATATATATATATATATATGAAAATAACTGAAAAAGAGGACTGAATCAGAAAACTTGATAAAGATAATCAAAATAGACTAAGGGAAATGAATCACCACAAATATCATTCTTTCAGTCACATCAGAGGAAATATGCCTCAGAATTTCATTACAATCCTCTTGCAATAGTATTTCCAAGGGAGGACCACAGCACACACAGCTCACACATTACTTTGCACTGCTCAGACTACATGTATTCCCTTAAATGAATATCAGCTGAATAATTCCATCAATTAAACCCCAAAGGGAATCACAATATGTACAATGCATCACAATGCACACAAAGAGAGTTATGATGCACTGTTTACTTATTGAGTCATGAAGGGAGTGTTGAGAGGTCTATTCCAGAAGAGAAACTACATGTTCATCAGTATAGGCAGCGGTGGACGGGCTTTCTCTGCCACGTCTGCTTCCCTCCCTCCCAGTCTCTCTAATCCTTGTTTGGGAGAAGGCATGCTGACCAGAGCCGTTACCCCTATTGACGCATTAGCGCTCCGAATCAGCCTGTGAAGCTGGCAGCTGTGTACTGCTGCCAGTGCAGTAAAGGCTGGTGCAGGGATGGGGTGGGTGGCTGAGGGTTTAGGGGGGGTGGCTGGGGTCTTGAACGCACCCCCCCCCCCCCAATCCCACCCCCTCCCCTCCGGGGGGCTCAGCATACCAGCACTGCCCTCTAGTGCTAAGGAGGGGTAACACATGGAGGGCAGAGCAGATGAGGTGTCGTGCCACCTCTGAGTTAAATAGATAATTGGCTTTAGTGATGTATAAAAGATACATCCCAGCGAGCCCTGCAAAACTCCATTAGTGGGAGGAGGGCAAAACTGAGACACCCCTCAATATAGAAATAAAAAAGATTAATAATGTGTGTGTGTGTGTGTGTGTGTGTGTGTGTGTGTGTGTGTGTGTGTGTGTACTGTATATACACATACGTTTTCAATATTATCTTGTATATGGTTCTCTATTGTTTCATTCATCAAAAAGGTTTCTCAAATAACTTTGATATAACTTTTTATGTGATTACAGATTGACACTCATTGTGTACATATGTTCCATCATTACATGCTACAGGAAATCACACATGTATTTATGGATATATAAATATATAGCAGTTGCAGTGTGTGTGTGTGTATATATATATATATATATATATATATATATATATATATATATATATATATATATATATATATATATATATATATATATAATGACAGGTGAGTGTGCTGGCATTTGCAATGGTAGATCCAGACCAGTCTAGTCAGTCTTCACTAAGTATTCAAGGCTTAATCTCTTAGGCCCTTCCACTGCTGAAGTCTTTGATCAAAGTGAGTGCTCTATTTCTATCTTGGGTTTAAACTTTAAAACTTCAATACACATTCTATAAAACTTCAGAAATATTCTATTTCTGATGGTGATAGTAAAATACTTAAATATATATTCTATAATAAAGTGTATTTGGGGAAAATGGTTCTTAGGCTAAGAAAGGAATAAAAAACATCTTTAAAATTAAATCCAGGAGTTGTAAGACTCCTGTATGCATATATTTATATTTATATTAAGTTTGATCAACATAATTATTCATGGAGAGCAGGCGACTGAAGTCTTTCTGGGGCTCTATCACGGAGGAATGACACCTTGTTAAGTTAGAAATTCTCTTTGTGTTAGCGAGGCTTCTCTAGTTAATCTTGCACCTTGCTTGATCTGCAATGTGGTAATTGGAATGCGCAGAGAGAGGGGTTGTCTCATCCCGGCTCCGAGCAGAACAATGAAAGAATTGAACATCACACCATGCGTTAGCTCTCTAATCAATTCTGTGAGAGCACGCTCACAAGCTAGGTTGTACTTTTTAATGAGGACAGGGTTTTTTTGGTAGCCATGCGTTTCTGAAGCTGGGAGGATTACTGTGCCAATTAAGCAAACTTTCACTCGAGCTGAGGACATTGTGCCGTGTTTGATTCGGAGTTGCCTGCCTGTTGTTTTATATCACAAAGACATAATTCTTCTAAACATGTGAACGTATACAAACAGCATGTATCTCAGCAGAATGGAGGTTTAAGAATGAAGTCTGAAAGGTATGTCTCTGTGTGTATGTGTGTGTGTGTGTGTGTGTGTGTGTGTGTGTGTGTGTGTGTGTGTGTGTGTGGTCACATGACAGAGTGATCCTCTGTGTCATGACCCCTCTGCATAAACAGTCCAATGATGGGGCCGATCAGTCGTCATGGTGACCTTGCAGTCACCGCAGTAACCCATCACCGGGTGGGCAAACAAACTCGACCCCATGCCCTGCATACCGTCAGCCACTCTCTGATGGTGAGAACACACACACACACACACACACACACACACACACACACACACACACACACACACACACACACACACACACACACACACACATACACACACACACGCCCGCACACACACACACACACACACACACACACACACACACACACACACACACACACATACACACACACACGCCCGCACACACACACACACACACACACACACACACACACACACACACACACAATCACACACAAAGCCAGTGGCATAGAGGAAGGTATCTCTGCTAAATATTAGCTCCAATATCGATCTGCTCCAGGGTGACTCCACAGAAGCAGATTAGTGTTTCCGTACCTCCATTCGAGTATCTGCATATATACATTCTCTACATACATGTAGGTACATGGACATTTTGATGTGAAAAGCATCAAAGGATTTCTTATGCTTGTGTAGAGTGTGAACAGTATGGCCCATTTCCTTATAGCAAATGGGCAGTTATGTATATATAAATGTATATGTGAATGTATGTATATATAAATGTATATATTATGTATATGTAAATGTATATGTAAATGTATATGTAAATGTATATGTTATGTATATCTAAAGGTATATGTAAATGTGTACGTAAATGTATATGTTTATGTATATGTAAAGATATATGTAAATGTGTACGTAAATGTATATGTTTATGTATATGTAAATGTATATGTAAATGTGTACGTAAATATGTATGTAAATGTATATGTTTATATATATGTAAATGTATATGTAAATTCAAAATGTGAAGCTGTCTGGTATGGAGACTCATTTTTCTCATCAGAGATCTGACCTCCACTTAAAAATATGCAGCAAAGCAGACAAAACAAAACTGTTGCCTAGAAGTGAGAATAATGGGACTGTACACAACTGTGCATGAAAGACTGCACAAGACTGAGTACAACAGGACTGTACGATGGGACCGTACGACCGGACCACACAACGGGGCCACATGACGGGATCACACAACAGGACCACACGATATGACTGCTTGATGGCATCACACAAGGGACCGCACGATGGGATCACACAAAGGGACCGCACGATGGGACCACACGACGGGACCGCACAACGGGACCGCACAACAGGACCGCACAACAGGACCGCACGATGGGACCACACGATAGGACTGCACGACGGGACCACACAACAGGACCGCACGATGGGACCACACGATAGGACTGCACGACGGGACCTCACGATAGGACTGCACAACGGGACCGCACAATAGGACCGCACGATGGGACCACACGATAGGACTGCACGACGGGACCACACAACAGGACCGCACGATGGGACCACACGATAGGACTGCACGACGGGACCACACGATAGGACTGCACAACGGGACCGCACAATAGGACTGCATGATGGGACCACACAACAGGACCGCACGATGGGACCACACGATAGGACTGCACGACGGGACCACACAACAGGACCGCACAATGAGACCGCATGACGGTACCACAGGATGGGACCGCACGACTGGACGACGGGACTGTACGATGGGACCGCATGACGGGACCGCATGATGGGACCACACGATGGGACCACACGATGGGACCGCACAACGGGACCGCACGACGGGTCCGCACAACGGGACCACAAGATAGGACTGCACGACGGGACCACAGGATGGGACCGCATGACGGGACCGCACGACGGGACCGCACGACGGGACCGCACGACGGGACCGCACGACGGGACCACAAGGTAGGACTGCACGACGGGACCACAGGATGGGACCGCATGATGGGACCACAGGATGGGACCGCACGACGGGACCACACGACGGGACGGCGGGACGACGGGACTACACGACGGGATGACGGGACCGTACGACAGGACCACACAACGGGACTGCACAACGGGACCACACAACGGGACTGCATGATAGGACTGCACAACTGGACTGCACAACTGGACTGCACACAACTGAGCTTGATGGGATTTGACGACGGGACCGCACGACGGGACTGCATTATGGGAGTCTATTATGGGACTACATTATAGGACTACATTATGGGAATGCATTATGGGAATGCATTATGGGACTGCACATGACTTAGCATGATGGGACTGCACACTACATTGACAAGTAAGTGATGATAAAGCAACCAACTGTCAGCCCGGTTGCCAGATAAGGAGGATTCCACCTCTGTCCTTTCTCCTTCAGTGTCTGTCTCTTCTCCCTGTCCTTGGTTCACTCCTGTATTTTGCACTGTTTTTGATAATTTAAAGTGACTGTGAAGGGAATGAGGGGCGTATGTCATAACGGTTCTCAGAACTACCTATATTTATGGCTAAAAGTGAATTCTTGATTAGACTGGCGATATCAAAGGCTTCTGGATCAAAGCGTTTGTAATAAGCTACCCACTGTTCTTAGAAACCTGCCCGTATTTCCTTCTTTCTTTTGTGCCACACAGTGCCTCTGTGCCTTCAGGTTCCTTCACTGGTGTTATGCAAAATGGGAGACAGTGAAAGCAAACATCTGTAGTCACATTGTCATCCTCTGGTCTTTAATTTGTTCCCCCGTACACCTTTGTCGAAGGCAAATGTCCCTACGCAGGCGCGGCGGTTTTTTGGCTGCCGCTGTTTTTAAGCCCCAAATGAAAGGTGCTTGTCATTTCTGTTTTAAAACGCACACCTGATGCTCCCGTGTACACTTTGGCAGCTGCTAGATTCGTTTTCCTCTCTCGCTCAGCGTGGCGGAACGATTTGTGATCTGGGGAGACACACAGGAGGAAGGAGAGAGAGAGAGAGAGAGAGAGAGAGAGAGGGAGGGAAAGAGAGAAAAACAGAGAGTCCATATAACTATCACCTTACATTTTAACAATAGTCACATCTCAGGTTTATTTATTTATTTATTTACACACTGGTGACAGATTTAAAGTTCTACACTTTAAAATGTGGGAAAACCTAATCTGAATAGACTGGGCTATTGCTTCATAAACATCCACATAGAGCGATGGTAACAAAAGCAACATACATAAACACACACACACACACACACACACACACACACACACACACACACACACACGTCAAGTTATCCCTGACTCCTCTCTCTGTCTCCCTCTATGTCTCTCTTTCTCTTTCTCTCTCTATCCCTCTATCTCTCTCCTTCTCTGCACACACCGTCTCAGCAGGGAGGAAGCAATTGAGTGTGCCACCCAGTCTTTAAGTGTTGTCTCTTTCAAGCAGCTCCATGATTAAGAGAGACAGACGATTAGACTCAGGCTGACTCAGGAAAACACACACACACACACACACACACACACACAGCTGCATGGATGATTAAAATTTAATGGTAATGATATGGTTATGCATGGGGCAATACACTGAGGTTAAATAATGATAATAGCACCGTTCACCCCCTCTCTCCTCCTCTGTAATAATGTAGTCTGCAGCGCAACATGATGTTAAAATTAGGGGTTAGGTAGAAGGTATTAGTGGCCTGGGCCTAGCAGGCGTCTCTCCCAGAACGTCTCCTGCTACAAGAGAGATAAACAATGTCAGAGAGGCAGGTCCATCACTATTAGAGGGAACTAGCACAAGCGAAGCTCCGCCCCCCTGCTGGGAGAGACCATTCCTACAGCATCTTTAAATCTACATCATGTTTACAAGGCTGCAGGATGGTGCTGTTATGGCGCACTTCCACACGGGCCTGCTTGGCGCGGTACGGTTCGATACGGATCGATTAGCAACGGAGCGGTACGATCGCGTTGTATTTCCATTACAATGGTGGACCACCACAATGTGGGTGGAGTCTCTGTTGGCGCGCGGGTTGTAGTGTCGTGACATCATTTGTATGCGTCCACAACACCGTACAACAATGGACGAGATGGCGATAGCGGAGGAGTCGCTCTCCTGTGACGCAACCTGTGACGACACTCCCTGGCCAATCAGTGTCATGCTGTTCTGTGACGCAACCTGTGACGACACTCCCTGGCCAATCAGTGTCATGCTGTTCGTCCACGTCACAGAAGTTTTCCGCTTTGGAACGATTAGAACCTCGAGCGAGTAGGTACGAAAAAAGTACCTGAAGGTACCGGCAAACTTGTACCTGGTACTAATGGAAACACTCACAAACCGTCGCGAATCGAACCGTACCGAGCCAGGCAGGCCCGTGTGGAAATGTGCCATTAGTCTCCCTCCACTCTCTTACATGAGATTCACTCAAGACACAGTATATCACGCCGTAATGGGGAGGAGGAGAATAAAACAGACACTGGCCTCTGATTAGCTGAGGAGGCTTAGTGTTAATGCTCAAAGACTAGACCAGACTAGACGACACTAGACCCGACTAGACCCGACTAGACGACACTAGAGCCGACTAGACCACACTAGAGCAGAGCCAGCCATGGGGGGGTCTGTTCAGTGACCCTGCAGTGTGCTGAGGTTGGATGAACTCAGGGCCTAAGAGGTGAGCTGGTGTGGCCTGGTGCTCTGAGGGCAGTGTAGGGGGAAGCTGCTCCTTGAGGCAGGGCATCCATCACGGGGCTTGCAGAAGCCAGACAGGAGCTTGCTGGGGCAACAGAGGCCCTGGGCTCTCTCTGGCTACTGGTGTGTGTCCGGTGCTTGGCTCAGGGCCTTGAGGTCTTCAGCTGGATCCCTACTGACCCTTGAACTCTGCACCACCTATAGTGACTTATTAACCCCATCACCTACACACACGCATGCACGCATCCATGCACGCACACACACACACACACACACACACACACACACACACACACACACACACACACACACGATTAGTAACAGTAAAGAAAACACTCCACATTGATGTGATTGATGTGTCCTGATTTAGATTACAGTGTTTCCTGACAGCACCAGTCAATTCCTTACACAGGACAATGCACATATTTAGGGATAAATTACCCCATAAACATATACCTGTCAAGAGCCATGGGCAAAATACAACATTTACATCATTTTATCTATTTGTGCCGTGAAATATTTCCCTGTCTCTCTCTGTCCTTCTCCACCCTCTCTCTCTCTCTCTCTCTCTCTCTCTCTCTCTCTCTCTCTCTCTCTCTCTCTCTCTCTCTCTCTTCTGTCTCTCTCTCTCACTCTCTCTCATATATAAATATATATATATATATGTGTGTGTGTGTGTGTGTGTGTGTGTGTGTGTGTGTGTGTGTGTGTGTGTGTGTGTGTGTGTATTCATATTTGATCATTAGCATTTTTCATGGTCAAATATGAACTATGTTGAAACTTTGAATAGCTTTCTATTTTAGATCTAGGCATCATAATAATAAACAAATTAATTCATTGTAATGTTCCAGAATCAGCATGTCCAGTGGTACTGTTTAATATTGCTTCAGTCCTTTGAATGTGAAATTCTGCTGTTTGCAAAATGTGTTCACACACATACACACACACACACACACACACACACACACACACACACACACACACACACACACACACACACACACACACACACTACAACACTACAACACTCCAAGCACGATAATCTACATGCTGTAAATTGTGTGTTTGACTCATGCACCAATATCTAATGGTACTGTGTATACAGTATGTAAACTACACTACTACTACTACTACTACTACTACTACTACTACTACTATTACCATTATACCACTACACTACAATTACTACTATACTACTGCAACTGCTACTACTATACACTACTACTACTACTACTACTACTACTATACACTACTACTACTACTACTACTACTACTACTATACTACTACACTACTATACTACTACTACACCTATAATACTACTACTATGACTACTATACTTCTACAACTACTATACTACTATTACTACTGCACTACTATACTGCTACTACTATATACTACAACAACAACTACTACTACTACTACTGCTACTACACATGCACACACATGCACACATGCAGAGAAGAACACAGACTACAGTAGTAGTTATTGTTGCTGTGGTAATTATAGAAGTGTTTGTTGAACTAACTAGTTACACAAGCAATAATAACATTAATATTGTTCAGTTTTTGAGGGTTTATCATGAGGTGCAGCAGAAAAGACACACCCACCCACACACATTACTAGAGCAACTAGTCTACTAGTCAAATTAGCCTATTTAGATACACACACAAAATCTAATTACCTCCATGTAAAAACAGACCTTAATGAAAGCAGGCGGTGTACAGGTGTGGACGTGGTTCATTACCAGAGCTCTAACACCAAGGAAACAGGGATGTCCAACTAATGGCACGCAAGCTTGCAGATTAACAGGATCAAATTAACAGGAACTTCCATTAAATCTCAAAACGACAAAAACACAGCTCCAGCCATTACAACACCAGGAACACTAGATGAAGAATTACAATGGGAAATAAACGGTACAGTAGAGGAACTAGGAGAGATGAGCATTCAGATACCAGCAGAGATGAGCGTTCAGATACCAGGAGAGATGAGTGTTCAGATACCAGGAGAGATGAGTGTTCAGATACCAGGAGAGATGAGTGTCCAGATACCAGGAGAGATCAGCGTTCAGATACCAGCAGAGATGAGCGTTCAGATACCAGGAGAGATGAGTGTTCAGATACCAGGAGAGATGAGTGTTCAGATACCAGGAGAGATGAGTGTCCAGATACCAGGAGAGATCAGCGTTCAGATACCAGCAGAGATGAGCGTTCAGATACCAGGAGAGATGAGTGTTCAGATACCAGGAGAGATGAGTGTTCAGATACCAGGAGAGATGAGTGTCCAGATACCAGGAGAGATGAGCGTTCAGATACCAGCAGAGATGAGCGTTCAGATACCAGGAGAGATGAGTGTTCAGATACCAGGAGAGATGAGTGTTCAGATACCAGGAGAGATGAGTGTCCAGATACCAGGAGAGATGAGCGTTCAGATACCAGCAGAGATGAGTGTTCAGATACCAGCAGAGATGAGCGTTCAGATACCAGGAGAGATGAGTGTTCAGATACCAGGAGAGATGAGTGTTCAGATACCAGGAGAGATGAGTGTCCAGATACCAGCAGAGATGAGTGTTCAGATACCAGGAGAGATGAGTGTTCAGATACCAGCAGAGATGAGTGTTCAGATACCAGCAGAGATGAGTGTTCAGATACCAGGAGAGATGAGTGTTCAGATACCAGCAGAGATGAGTGTTCAGATACCAGGAGAGATGAGTGTTCAGATACCAGCAGAGATGAGTGTTCAGATACCAGCAGAGATGAGTGTTCAGATACCAGCAGAGATGAGCGTTCAGATACCAGCAGAGATGAGTGTTCAGATACCAGCAGAGATGAGTGTTCAGATACCAGCAGAGATGAGTGTTCAGATACCAGGAGAGATGAGTGTTCAGATACCAACAGAGATGAGTGTTCAGATACCAGCAGAGATGAGCGTTCAGATACCAGGAGAGATGAGTGTTCAGATACCAGGAGAGATGAGTGTTCAGATACCAGGAGAGATGAGTGTCCAGATACCAGGAGAGATGAGTGTCCAGATACCAGGAGAGATCAGCGTTCAGATACCAGCAGAGATGAGCGTTCAGATACCAGGAGAGATGAGTGTTCAGATACCAGGAGAGATGAGTGTTCAGATACCAGGAGAGATGAGTGTCCAGATACCAGGAGAGATGAGCGTTCAGATACCAGCAGAGATGAGCGTTCAGATACCAGGAGAGATGAGTGTTCAGATATCAGGAGAGATGAGTGTCCAGATACCAGGAGAGATGAGCGTTCAGATACCAGCAGAGATGAGTGTTCAGATACCAGCAGAGATGAGCGTTCAGATACCAGGAGAGATGAGTGTTCAGATACCAGGAGAGATTAGTGTTCAGATACCAGGAGAGATGAGTGTCCAGATACCAGCAGAGATGAGTGTTCAGATACCAGGAGAGATGAGTGTTCAGATACCAGCAGAGATGAGTGTTCAGATACCAGCAGAGATGAGTGTTCAGATACCAGGAGAGATGAGTGTTCAGATACCAGCAGAGATGAGTGTTCAGATACCAGGAGAGATGAGTGTTCAGATACCAGCAGAGATGAGTGTTCAGATACCAGCAGAGATGAGTGTTCAGATACCAGCAGAGATGAGCGTTCAGATACCAGCAGAGATGAGTGTTCAGATACCAGCAGAGATGAGTGTTCAGATACCAGGAGAGATGAGTGTTCAGATACCAACAGAGATGAGTGTTCAGATACCAGCAGAGATGAGTGTTCAGATACCAGCAGAGATGAGTGTTCAGATACCAGCAGAGATGAGTGTTCAGATACCAGGAGAGATGAGTGTTCAAATACCAGCAGAGATGAGTGTTCAGATACCAGGAGAGATGAGCGTCCAGATACCAGCAGAGATGAATGTTCAGATACCAGGAGAGATGAGTGTTCAGATACCAGGAGAGATGAGTGTCCAGATACCAGCAGAGATGAGTGTTCAGATACCAGGAGAGATGAGTGTTCAGATACCAGGAGAGATGAGTGTCCAGATACCAGCAGAGATGAGTGTTCAGATACCAAGAGAGATGAGCGTTCAGATACCAGCAGAGATGAGCGTTCAGATACCAGGAGAGATGAGTGTTCAGATACCAGGAGAGATGAGTGTTCAGATACCAGGAGAGATGAGTGTCCAGATACCAGGAGAGATGAGCGTTCAGATACCAGGAGAGATGAGTGTTCAGATACCAGGAGAGATGAGTGTTCAGATACCAGGAGAGATGAGTGTCCAGATACCAGGAGAGATCAGCGTTCAGATACCAGCAGAGATGAGCATTCAGATACCAGGAGAGATGAGTGTTCAGATACCAGGAGAGATGAGTGTTCAGATACCAGGAGAGATGAGTGTCCAGATACCAGGAGAGATGAGCGTTCAGATACCAGCAGAGATGAGCGTTCAGATACCAGCAGAGATGAGTGTTCAGATACCAGGAGAGATGAGTGTTCAGATACCAGGAGAGATGAGTGTTCAGATACCAGGAGAGATGAGTGTTCAGATACCAGGAGAGATGAGTGTCCAGATACCAGGAGAGATGAGCGTTCAGATACCAGCAGAGATGAGCGTTCAGATACCAGGAGAGATGAGTGTTCAGATACCAGGAGAGATGAGTGTTCAGATACCAGGAGAGATGAGTGTCCAGATACCAGGAGAGATGAGCGTTCAGATACCAGCAGAGATGAGTGTTCAGATACCAGCAGAGATGAGCGTTCAGATACCAGGAGAGATGAGTGTTCAGATACCAGGAGAGATTAGTGTTCAGATACCAGGAGAGATGAGTGTCCAGATACCAGCAGAGATGAGTGTTCAGATACCAGGAGAGATGAGTGTTCAGATACCAGCAGAGATGAGTGTTCAGATACCAGGAGAGATGAGTGTTCAGATACCAGCAGAGATGAGTGTTCAGATACCAGCAGAGATGAGTGTTCAGATACCAGCAGAGATGAGCGTTCAGATACCAGCAGAGATGAGTGTTCAGATACCAGCAGAGATGAGTGTTCAGATACCAGCAGAGATGAGTGTTCAGATACCAGGAGAGATGAGTGTTCAGATACCAACAGAGATGAGTGTTCAGATACCAGCAGAGATGAGTGTTCAGATACCAGCAGAGATGAGCGTTCAGATACCAGCAGAGATGAGTGTTCAGATACCAGCAGAGATGAGTGTTCAGATACCAGCAGAGATGAGTGTTCAGATACCAGGAGAGATGAGTGTTCAAATACCAGCAGAGATGAGTGTTCAGATACCAGGAGAGATGAGCGTCCAGATACCAGCAGAGATGAATGTTCAGATACCAGGAGAGATGAGTGTTCAGATACCAGGAGAGATGAGTGTCCAGATACCAGCAGAGATGAGTGTTCAGATACCAGGAGAGATGAGTGTTCAGATACCAGGAGAGATGAGTGTCCAGATACCAGCAGAGATGAGTGTTCAGATACCAAGAGAGATGAGTGTTCAGATACCAGCAGAGATGAGTGTTCAGATACCAGGAGAGATGAGTGTTCAGATACCAGGAGAGATGAGTGTCCAGATACCAGCAGAGATGAGTGTTCAGATACCAGGAGAGATGAGTGTTCAGATACCAGCAGAGATGAGTGTTCAGATACCAGGAGAGATGAGTTTTCAAATACCAGCAGAGATGAGTGTTCAGATACCAGCAGAGATGAGTGTTCAGATACCAGGAGAGATGAGTGTTCAAATACTAGGAGAGATGAGTGTTCAGATACCAGGAGAGATTAGTGTTCACGAACCAGGAGAGATGAGTGTTCAGATACTAGCAGAGATCAGTGTTTAGATACCAGGAGAGATGAGTGTTTAGATACCAGGAGATATGAGTGTTCAGATACCAGCAGAGATGAGTGTCAGATACCAGGAGAGATGAGTGTTCAAATACCAGGAGAGATGAGTGTTCAGATACCAGGAGAGATGAGTGTTCAGATACCAGGAGAGATGAGTGTTCAGATACCAACAGAGATGAGTGTTCAGATACCAGCAGAAATGAGTGTTCAGATACCAGCAGAGATGAGCGTTCAGATACCAGGAGAGATGAGTGTTCAGATACCAGGAGAGATGAGTGTTCAAATACCAGCAGAGATGAGTGTTCAGATACCAGGAGAGATGAGTGTCCAGATACCAGCAGAGATGAATGTTCAGATACCAGGAGAGATGAGTGTTCAGATACCAGGAGAGATGAGTGTTCACGAACCAGGAGAGATGAGTGTTCAGATACTAGCAGAGATCAGTGTTTAGATACCAGGAGAGATGAGTGTTTAGATACCAGGAGATATGAGTGTTCAGATACCAGCAGAGATGAGTGTCAGATACCAGGAGAGATGAGTGTTCAAATACCAGGAGAGATGAGTGTTCAGATACCAGGAGAGATGAGTGTTCAGATACCAGGAGAGATGAGTGTTCAGATACCAACAGAGATGAGTGTTCAGATACCAGCAGAAATGAGTGTTCAGATACCAGCAGAGATGAGCGTTCAGATACCAGGAGAGATGAGTGTTCAGATACCAGGAGAGATGAGTGTTCAAATACCAGCAGAGATGAGTGTTCAGATACCAGGAGAGTTGAGTGTCCAGATACCAGCAGAGATGAATGTTCAGATACCAGGAGAGATGAGTGTTCAGATACCAGGAGAGATGAGTGTTCAGATACCAGGAGAGATGAGTGTCCAGATACCAGCAGAGATGAGTGTTCAGATACCAGGAGAGATGAGTGTTCAGATACCAGCAGAGATGAGTGTTCAGATACCAGGAGAGATGAGTGTTCAGATACCAGGAGAGATGAGTGTCCAGATACCAGCAGAAATGAGTGTTCAGATACCAGGAGAGATGAGTGTTCAAATACTAGGAGAGATGAGTGTTCAGATACCAGGAGAGATGAGTGTTCACGAACCAGGAGAGATGAGTGTTCAGATACTAGGAGAGATGAGTGTTCAGATACCAGGAGAGATGAGTGTTCACGAACCAGGAGAGATGAGTGTTCAGATACTAGCAGAGATCAGTGTTTAGATACCAGGAGAGATGAGTGTTTAGATACCAGGAGAGATGAGTGTTCAGATACCAGCAGAGATGAGTGTCAGATACCAGGAGAGATGAGTGTTCAAATACCAGGAGAGATGAGTGTTCAGATACCAGGAGAGATGAGTGTTCACGAACCAGGAGAGATGAGTGTTCAGATACTAGCAGAGATCAGTGTTTAGATACCAGGAGAGATGAGTGTTTAGATACCAGGAGAGATGAGCGTTCAGATACCAGGAAAAATGAGTGTTCAAGAACCAGGAGAGATTAGCTTTCAGATACCAGGAGAGATGAGTGTTCAAGAACCAAGAGAGATGAGTATTCACGAACCAGGAGAGTTGAGTGTTTAGATACCAGGAGAAATGAATGTTCAAGAACCAGGATAAATGAGTGTTCAGATACCAGCAGGAGAGATGAGTGTATGGTTATAATATCTGCTGTTTCTGAGACTGTCCCCTTTGACACCTACCATTAATTCTTCTTGGGATTCAAGGAGACCAGGTGGGACAATACACACACACACACACACAAAGTCATTTTTAGAACTCTCTTTTGCGAGAAAGGGAAACTGAATGAGGACTCATGGTAGTGCTGCTACTGAATGAGGACCCATGGTAGTGCTGCTACTGAATGAGGACCCATGGTAGTGCTGCTACTGAATGAGGACCCATGCTAGTGCTGCTACTGAATGAGGACCCATGGTAGTGCTGCTACTGAATGAGGACCCATAGTAGTGCTGCTACTGAATGAGGACCCATGGTAGTGCTGCTACTGAATGAGGACCCATGCTAGTGCTGCTACTGAATGAGGACCCATGGTAGTGCTGCTACTGAATGAGGACCCATAGTAGTGCTGCTACTGAATGAGGACCCATGGTAGTGCTGCTACTGAATGAGGACCCATGATAGTGCTGCTACTGAATGAGGACCCATGGTAGTGCTGCTACTGAATGAGGACCCATGGTAGTGCTGCTACTGAATGAGGACCCATGGTAGTGCTGCTACTGAATGAGGACCCATGGTAGTGCTGCTACTGAATGAGGACCCATAGTAGTGCTGCTACTGAATGAGGACCCATGGTAGTGCTGCTACTGAATGAGGACCCATGGTAGTGCTGCTACTGAATGAGGACCCATGGTAGTGCTGCTACTGAATGAGGACCCATGATAGTGCTGCTACTGAATGAGGACCCATGGTAGTGCTGCTACTGAATGAGGACCCATGATAGTGCTGCTACTGAATGAGGACCCATGGTAGTGCTGCTACTGAATGAGGACCCATGGTAGTGCTGCTACTGAATGAGGACCCATGGTAGTGCTGCTACTGAATGAGGACCCATGGTAGTGCTG
This sequence comes from Brachyhypopomus gauderio, assembly GCF_052324685.1. Classification (NCBI taxonomy): domain Eukaryota; kingdom Metazoa; phylum Chordata; class Actinopteri; order Gymnotiformes; family Hypopomidae; genus Brachyhypopomus; species Brachyhypopomus gauderio. The sequence goes on along the minus strand of NW_027506929.1, from coordinate 275,718 downwards.
CTACTGAATGAGGACCCATAGTAGTGCTGCTACTGAATGAGGACCCATGGTAGTGCTGCTACTGAATGAGGACCCATGGTAGTGCTGCTACTGAATGAGGACCCATGGTAGTGCTGCTACTGAATGAGGACCCATGGTAGTGCTGCTACTGAATGAGGACCCATAGTAGTGCTGCTACTGAATGAGGACCCATGGTAGTGCTGCTACTGAATGAGGACCCATGGTAGTGCTGCTACTGAATGAGGACCCATGGTAGTGCTGCTACTGAATGAGGACCCATGATAGTGCTGCTACTGAATGAGGACCCATGGTAGTGCTGCTACTGAATGAGGACCCATGGTAGTGCTGCTACTGAATGAGGACCCATGGTAGTGCTGCTACTGAATGAGGACCCATGGTAGTGCTGCTACTGAATGAGGACCCATGGTAGTGCTGCTACTGAATGAGGACCCATAGTAGTGCTGCTACTGAATGAGGACCCATGGTAGTGCTGCTACTGAATGAGGACCCATAGTAGTGCTGCTACTGAATGAGGACCCATGGTAGTGCTGCTACTGAATGAGGACCCATGGTAGTGCTGCTACTGAATGAGGACCCATGGTAGTGCTGCTACTGAATGAGGACCCATGGTAGTGCTGCTACTGAATGAGGACCCATGGTAGTGCTGCTACTGAATGAGGACCCATGGTAGTGCTGCTACTGAATGAGGACCCATGGTAGTGCTGCTACTGAATGAAAGCAAAGGCCTGGAGAACTGAAGCCTGCCTCCATCTGCTGCTCTCATTACCCCCACCCATGTAATTCCTCCAGGTACAGTTGCCTTGTTTGTTGGAGTGACTTGTAAGAAAGAAAAAAAACAAAAACAGTGGCATGTTTAAAAGATCATTTGTATATATTCAGCACAAACAAGTATGCCTCATTTAGCATGTTAAAAGAAGACCTTATTTTTGCTGTTTGTTTACTTTTAACAGCAAACAGATTATTAATGCATTATTGTTCATTTATTTGTTGATCTTTTTTTCTCAGATAATTATAGCATTAATCTTAATTAGTAATTGGCATGCAACATTGGAAAACAAATCTACAATTCCTACCACTAGATTAAATCCCTTGAATGTATTTTTAACTAGAGTGTAATTACACATCTATTACACATTTATAAAGCTCACACATCTGTGTGTTTCTAACAAATTAAACATAAGACAAAGGGGTGTGAGATTAAGGAAAATAGACCTGCAATTTAGATTAAACAGAGACTGCAACCCACACACACACACACACACACACACACACACACACACACACACATATATACACACACACACACACACACACACACACACACACTCTCTCTCTCTCTCTCTCTCTCTCTCTCTCACAGACACACTCGCAGACACACACACACTCACTCGCAGACACAAAAAACACACCCCCACCGGTGCATATGTTGATGTGTGTGTTTGTGTGTGTGGCAGACCCTTCTCTTAAATCAGTAACATACGAGATATAAGATACTGAGTCAGAAAGAGGAAGAAAGAGAGAGGGATAGAGAGAAAGATATAGGGAGAGAGAGGGAGAGGCGGCAACCTACACACACACACACACACACACACACACATACACACACAAACTCATGCACATATTCACACATAGACACACATAGAATAGTGCAGGTGTGGCCTCACATGAGGTCGGTACCTGACATCAAAAGGACACCTTTGACATTCCGGATCGCTCACAAACGATGATGCACAGGCATCTTTTGCCACTACAAAGAAAGAACAAAAGAACAGACATGAAAGTGAAGTCAATAAACATCAGGCAATTAATAAAACATTTTCCCACTGAATTCACAACAAAGGCTTTTTTATAATAAACATCACACATTGAAAAAAGAGCATGAAACCAACAGTTGATTCAGTGCTGATTAGAAGGAGTGTGTGTGTGTGTGTGTGTGTGTGTGTGTGTGTGTGTGTGTGTGTGTGTGTGTGTGTGTGTGTGTGTGTGTGTGTGTGTGTGTGTGTGTGTGTGTGTGTGACATGGTGGTGGGCCAGAGCTCTGGGTGGGATTGTACTGGATGTAGTGGAATGGCTGCTTGGGCACTGGTACCGTGAGAGGCAGACCCAGACGACCCGCCCTGCTGGGAGACCTTTAACCACAGCCCTACAAATGCAGGTGAGTGAGGATGTGTGGTGTAAGCAGTTTAGGCTCCAAATGTGAAGTAGTTTACAGTAGGGAACTCTCTCTCTCTCTCTTAATTCAGTGCTGCTTTATTGGCATGACAAATATGTACATTTGTATTGCCAAAGCAATTTACACTGATATTATTTAATACACATGGAATAAGCAACCACTGAATTACTGCTAATTGTAATAATGATATTATTACAATATATAATAAAATATTTCTAATATTTCTAATAACATTATTTCCACCATTATCTTTATAACTGATTTTATAGTAATATTAATAAAAGTATTAATAATAACAATAATAGTATAATAGTAATAACAACAGAAGTAAAACTTATGATAGAAACAACAACAATGATCATAACAAAAACAATAAAACAACAATGATCATAACAATAATAATGGCATAGCTCTCTATCTCTATCTCTCTCTCCCTGTCTCCCTCCTTCACTCTCTCTCTCCCTCCCTCTCTCTCCTTCCTCTCTCTCTCTCCCTCTCCCTCTCTCTCTCTCCCTTCCTCTCTCTCCCTTCTTCTCTCTCCCTCCCTCTCTCTCTCTATCCATCCCTCTATCCATCCCCCCCCCCCCCCCCTCGTCATGGGATGGCTGTTTAATGGTGCTCGCAGGGACCGTGCGGTCTCTCCTGGGACCCAGGGTACTGCACACATGTTTGTGTATTCCTTTTCAATTTCATTAACTCCTCATACTGATCCAGCCAATTACATACAGACACAGACTCCACTTCCTCTGCTAGGGAAGTTTTCTGCTTGAGAGATTGATTGAGACAGAGATAGAACGAGAGAGGGGAGAATGGGAGTGCCTGTGTGTGTGTGTGTGTGTGTGTGTGTGTGTGAGTGTGAGTGTGTGTGTGTGTGTGTGTGTGTGTGTGTGTGTGTGTGTGTGTGTGTGTGTGTGTGTGTGTGTGTGTGTGTGTGTGTGTGTGTGTTCAAATATGCAAGAGCTATACATAACACACAGGTGCCTCTCCTCTTCTTTTGTCCATCTCCTAACACATCTGAGAAACTTACACTGCATTTACACTTCTGTCCATTTTCAAAGACACTTCCAAAGAACCTTTTACTATGAATAATTCAGACCTGTATTTTTTTACATATTTAACTTTTCACAATACAACTGAAATGTTTTTCTGCTTGTCCAGACATTTTGGACATTGCGGTAGACTCTTACCTTGAGTGTGTTATCAGAAAGTACTTTACAGTGGACCTGAGCTCCATGTGTTTATTAGTTTAACTGATCGGTATTAATTTATGCACAACTGTTTGCTATGAATTTATTCATAACTGTTTGTTATTAATTCCTGATGCTCTGATGTCTTCTCCTCACATGGCACATGCTGAGGCAGAGTTGGGGGTGAGGGGGTTATATATGTGTGTGTGTGTGTGTGTGTGTGTGTGTGTGTGTGTGTGTGTGTGTGTGTGTGTGTGTGTGTGTGTGTGTGTGTGTGGCGGGGGGGTTCCTAGGGGGGGTTGTATTTGAATCTGTACCTCTGTGTGGTGTGGGAAGTGGGGGCACAAATCTGTGAGTTCAGGGTTATAAGTGATAAAACCACATGTCCAGTCCAGTAATACCAGTAAAACCAGTAATACTGTGACTCTTACTATCTGTTGCCTCCAACATATTTTCAATAGTTCTGTTATTATTATGTTTATATAAATATATTATGTAATATGTTGTATACTGTAAAATATTGTGTGAATATATATTATGTACTGTATGTTATGAACATTATAATATTTTATTAGTAGTAATTCCATATGGCTGCAGTTCAGCTAATCAGGATCAAAAGAAGGATTTTCATACTTCAACATCATTCCAAAGCCCACAAGACTACAGACTATGCAGTGAACAGCAAATGTTTGTGTATCACAGACTATGCAGTCAACTGCAGATGTGTATGTGTGTGTGTGTGTGTGTGTGTGTGTGTGTGTGTGTGTGTGAATCACAGACTATGCAAAGAACTCCAAATGTGTGTGTGTGTGTGTGTGTGTGTGAGCATGGTAGCATTTTTCTGTGCACCCCCCCCCCCACCCCCACCCCACCCCAAATCAGTTACCACAATAGCGTAGCTAAAGCCGTCTTATCTGCGTGCAATCAGATTAGCGAGGGATTGACCCGGCTCTGAGCAATCCAGATGACAACCAAGCTGGATCAGGATGATTTGATTAATATTTCTCTTCATATTATCCTTTAAGGAGCCCAAATTATTTTATTCTTATGAATTTAAATTCTACTGTTCCTTTCACCCCACCCAGAGAGATAGAGAGATAGATAGTCTCTGTCATCTCTATCGTATCTCTTCGACCTCTCTTGGTAGATTTTAACACACTGTCATGTACACACACAGCTACACCGTGCCCATTCACGCGTACATAAATGCCCCACCCGCTGGGCTTCAGTTCCTTGAACTGCCAGATGGGGGCGCCGTGCCCTGTCCTGCATGGAATCGCACATCAGATGTCAGATACCACAAAAGAGATAGAGGAGAGAGAGAGAGAGAGAGAGAGAGAGAGAGAGAGAGAGAGATGAAGGGGATGAGAAGAAGAGGGAAAGGAAGGAGTCTGGAAGCAGGTCAAGCTAATCATGCATATAATTGCATTTTGACATTTGCAGCTTCTGGGACCAGACCTTTGACTAGCAGGTTATCCGGGAAGCACTTTAGTGATTAACGAATGAAAATGCAGGTCTAAACTTAATTAGGTAAGATATCTGGCTTTATGGTGGGAGCACCTGGGGATTCCCCGGGTCGCCCCTCACCGCGCCGCCCATCGTCCCCCGTGCCAAATGAAATGAAGCGGCTGATTTCACACCAGCTGTCCCCCGTGGGTGTCTCCGTCCCAGATGAGGCCAAGCGTAGTGTGTCTCCACCCACACTCTGCACCATCACCAGGCCCGGCGTTGTGCCAGGGCCCTCAAGACATCTCCTCTTCAACTCACCCCCCCTCCCCTCCAACACACACACCATAGCGCTGTAACTACTGTTCTGGCCCGTCTCCGCCCCGTCAGAATGCTGTGCTGTTTCCATGCATGCAAAATGTCCTGTCATCAGTATTTGCATTTCTAGATAATTAATATACTTCACATATTTCAGTGCTCACGTATCATATATCAACACATCAATCATATATCAATGCTGATGGAGTCTTACACACACACACACACACCCTAGAGCTGCGCATACAGCAGGCATGTCAGGAGCACACTAGATCTGAACATGGTTATCTACTTTTGCACTTCACTAATTCATAGCCAAGTGCTCCCCACGCTTACAGGGGGAGAGCCCCCCTGCTGACCACACGCTCCCTTCAGAGCTGAACTCAGTGCACATGCACAGGTGCAAACACATCACATACACACCTGCGCATGCGCGCACGCACAATCCTGCACACACACACACACACACACATACACGTGTGCACAAACACACACACGCGCTCACACCTGGGCCGCAGTCTAGCGGAATCTTTCTTGTATCCTGAGCGCTTGTTTTATCTCGGCCCCAGTAGTGAATAATTGATCGTGCGGCGTGCACGGCCGTGAAGCCCACTCTGTCCGGGCCTGCTCTACCAACACCTTATGATTTATTATTTAATCTTTTCTATGTCCACTGTTCCTTTAAAGAGTGTGAGAGAGAGAAGGAAAGAGAGAGAGAGGGGAGAGAGAGACAGTGAAGAGACAGAGATAGAGGGAAAGAGAGAGATAGAGAGGGAGAGAGAGAAAGGGGAAGGGAAAGGTAGAGAGGGAGATAGAGAGGGAGAGAGAGATAGAGAGAGGTAGATAGAGAGTGAGAGGTAGAGAGAGAGATGGAGAAATGGAGAGGGAGAGATGGAGGATGATAGAGAGATGGAGAGAGAGCGAGCTAGAGAGATGAGCAACTGGGGATGGATCCAAAAGCAACATGGAGACTTGTCTTTCTTTTTCATCTTGCTTTATCGTTAACTGTACGCATCGATTTTTCTCCTCCTACTCCTCCTCTGGAGTGAGAGA
>NW_027506929.1:184521-254521 GCF_052324685.1 Brachyhypopomus gauderio | reverse complement strand
GCATTTATGACGGCTTGCATCAAATACATACACGCGTGTACTTATACACATCCAAATAGGACACACACACAATATACATATGCAATAATAACTTATTAATGGTTAACTATCAGCATTTGTCAACTTACCAACAGTTTGATAAGAACATCACCAAGACTCAGGCCCTGGTAGTGTATCATCACCAAGACTCAGGCCCTGGTAGTATATCCTCACCAACACTCATGCCCTGGTAGTGTATCATCACCAACACTCATGCCCTGGTAGTGTATCATCACCAAGACTCAGACCCTGGTAGTGTATCATCACCAAGACTCAGGCCCTGGTAATGTATCATCACCAAGACTCAGGCCCTGGTAGTGTATCATCACCAAGACTCAGGCCCTGGTAGTGTATCCTCACCAAGACTCAGGCCCTGGTAGTGTATCATCACCAACACTCATGCCCTGGTAGTGTATCATCACCAAGACTCAGGCCCTGGTAGTGTATCCTCACCAAGACTCAGGCCCTGGTAGTGTATCATCACCAACACTCATGCCCTGGTAGTGTATCATCACCAAGACTCAGGCCCTGGTAGTGTATCCTCACCAACACTCATGCCCTGGTAGTGTATCATCACCAAGACTCATGCCCTGGTAGTGTATCATCACCAAGACTCAGGCCCTGGTAGTGTATCATCACCAAGACTCAGGCCCTGGTAGTGTATCATGCTAACGTTCTGCAATGGTAGAAAAAATCTTTTTAAAAAGCCATAAAACCTTCTGATCGGACACTGCATATGACATGAAAAAATATCAGAAAGAGAGACAGATAAGATGGATGAATGTGTGTGTGTGTGTGTGTGTGTGTGTGTGTGTGTGTGTGTGTGTGTGTGTGTGTGTGTGTGTGTGTATGCATGTGCTGAAAGGGTTTAGTGAAATCATTGAGTTCTGGGATTAGGAAAAGAATAACATGGGTAAGAAGGAGTTAGCCAGTGCTTCTCCAGAGCCCCTCCAACCACAACCAACGACCACACTGCCCATGAAAAACCCCATTCAATTACACAGCCACATATAGCCTTACTCTCCAACCAGCCAACACACACACACACACACACACACACACACACACACACCTACGTACACACAAACGTCGCACAACATGCACAAATACCCAGCGCTACTTCAGCTCTGTGCGGACCGTAGCTGAGGGCGGATGTGAAGCGGCCGTGGTCGTGTTCCTCTTTGGAGTGGCGTGTCATCAGAGGAGCAGGACAGACCTGCGTGTGGAGCCCCAGACTCCAGCGGACGCAGGCACAGCCATGGCTAACAGCACGGCTGAATGATGCAAGAAGCAGCCCTAACTATAGCCAGGATGAAGTGGAATTTCTCAGTGCGTGGATATACACTATAAAAATCAATTATGAAGCACCTATCATACCTCATAGTATGAAAATAAATATACGGGGGAATGGGGCTTGGGGGATGAGTGGAATACTGATGTTTTAGTCAGGGCCCTAACAGGTATCACACAGAGAGATGGAGAGAGAGAGAGAGAAATAGAGAAAGAGAGAGAGAGGGAGAGAGAGAGAGAGAGAGAGAGAGAGAGCAGGAGAGATACAGAGTATTGGAGGGTCATCCTCAGAGTCAGTGCAGATCAGACTGATGCTACCTATTACCCTATTATCCTCTGGTTAGTTAACTCACCTCAGAAGACCTTCAGTGCACTAGAGTCTCCCTTGTATGAACACATGTGCTGACCCTTGCCTATATGAACGCGTGGAGTGGTCAGTCACAGCTTTCAGGCCAGCTCCGGCTTCTGGAGTGGTTTAGCGTTCGACACACGGATACCCTGGAGCGATGGCACTCAAGTTACTCCATCAAAACAAAACATACAGTATCTGTCTGCTGATGAGACATGAAGATGAGCAGTGGACCTGTCCTGTTTTAAGGTTGCCCTGGCAACCCCTGCATATCCTAGTCCTGCTTTGTTTTACATCCACAACTTTATGACCCCCGGGGGGCTGACAAAAGTAAGAACCCAGAACACTTATATCACCAGAGGCCAGCCCTCCATGGAAGATTATGGGCTGTTGTGTGGAGAGTGCAGTGACTTTGCTAACCACAAGGGGGTGTGTGTATGCGTGTGTGTATGCGTGTGTGTATGCATGTGTGTCCAAGTGTGTAGGTTCCTCCTCTGACTTGTCAGCTTTTTTTCTCTTCACATGTTCCATACTCTATTTCCTTCCATATTGCATACCTCCCCTCTGATCCCGCACTCTCTCCCGTCTGGTAGCACATCTGTCTGGATGCTGGAGGAGTGTTGCAGTGGGTTCTACTAAAGTAAGCTAGTAAAGCTTCTCACATGATCCTCCATAAACTCAGACACTCAGACATTGAGAGAGACAGAGAGGGAGAGAGAAAGAGAGAGAGAGAGAGAGAGAGAGAGAAAGAGAGAGAGACAGTGATCTGACAGCAACATCTTGGGAATGAAGCCAGAGTGGCCTAACCCCCATCTGCTCAACAGGCAACAGCTTGTTTTCTCTCTCTCTCTCTCTCTCTCTCTCTCTCTCTCTCTCTCTCCCTCCCTCCTTCCCTCCCTCCCTCCTTTTCTCTGTCCCCTAGGCTCCTGATCTTTGGGGCCCAGCAGAGAGGATAAAGGTGATGGCTTTTTTTGATTGTGTCGATTGTCTCCAGAGAAACTCTAGAAACGTCTGACGCAACCCAGCAGAAAACAAAGCATGTGGAACCGCCTCGCACTAATTTACGAGCGTAGAGAATAAGCACTTTCTGTGCTGTCAGAGCAGATTTGAACTCATGCTCGAGTTTGAGCATGTTGGTTCAACCACCCTAACCCATCCTGGCTGAGACAAGCAAACTCAACCATGTGTAACCTACTCCCATACTGTTCGTGCCTCTCACGGGGCTCCAGGTAGATATCAAGATCGGGATGCATTTCTTGAAATGTCATTTCAAGATTGTGAACTCGGTTAAGTTTCAAATATCCCAATCTGACCTGGTGTTCACTGACAGTAAGAGTGCTTACTGTTTTGGATTTTTACTTCAACTCTTGCAAAACAAACACTTTGGTCTCAAGTGTTCTGATGATGTCCACATCTTACTAATGTACTTTTTACAGTTACTTTGAATATTTCAGTGTGACCTTGTCTGTTTCATTCAAAGCTGTTTGTAGCACAACTGTAGCACTGATAATCTGAATATGGCCATAGACAGCCTGACAGCAGTGCTATCTATTAGAGCCTCCGCTTTGTGTGTCTCTCTTTCCTGTCTCTCTTTGTTTACCCGTCTCTCTGTCTGTCTTACCCATCTCTCTCTGGCTTTTCCTGTCTCTCTGGCAATGGAAACAGAGGGATGAGTTGTGCCAAGGAAAGAAATGGAGATTTAGCCTTTCATCTCATGTCAGGATGAAAGAGTGTAGCAGAAAGATGAGAATCACCAAATACTGCTGCATTCAGGAAGTCACCACACTGACAACAAAACAGCTAGCATGCTTAATCAGCAATTAGCACTGTTTATGGATTACACAGTTGAACCAACCAACCAGACAACCGACCAACCAAATAATCAAATTAACTCCAGTATACACGTCTGCAGTGCTGTTGACAGCTGTCAGAGTCAGAGCTGGCGTGCTGGTATTCTCGAGGAGAGTAAATAGATGACATCCCAGCAGACCAAGAAAGACAAACCCAGCACACATGCTTTTAAGCTCCTTTGTTTAGTTTTATTCCCACACGACCAGTGTCCAGTCTGGCTGTGCTGTAGTCACCGCAGCGCGGGGGCCCGGGGAAGACAGGGAGGGCCAGTGTGGGGACAGGGTGGGCCAGTGTGGGGACAGAGAGGGCCAGTGTGGGGACAGCATGCGTCCTTTAGAAAGAGAGACTCTCACCACAGCTGCCTTGTTGTCTCAGGTCCTTAATGGAGGTGAACGTGTGGTGGTGTGATGGATATCCTTTTAAACACATCTTCTATTTTCAGCTCCCAGGAAAAGCAACTGAGTAATGGACTTAGCTAAAAGAAGGAACCTGTGACAATGCCACAAAGACATTCCCAGTGTATATGAAAATAACAAGTGTCATAAAGCAGGAGCATTTTCTATTTGATGCTTGAGAAATAACCTTTTGCAAGCTATGATCTGTAATGTTCCTAATGTGGGGATTACGAGCCTGCATCAGTGTAACTATTTAACAAATACCATCTGAATCACAGATCGATTCTGCGCATTGTCCATCATTTCATGGTGAGAAAGTTCAGTAAAGTTAAATCATTCAGCAACATGCTTACTGTTGAGTCCAGACATGCACTCTGAAAGTCAGAGAATATATTCTGACGATGTTTATCATTCCTGCAGAGGTCCTTAGGGACCCAGAACCACACAGAACAAGTGCTGCAGACATGCACAGACCCCTGTCGTTGGGTCTCTGTTAGTTGGTGTTATCTCTAATAAGAGCAGGACGGCACCAGCACACGGGCGAATGCTGCATCCTTGTCTTGATGGAGATGCGTGAGTTACAAATATAGTGGTTTCCCTTCCCCAGGCCTCTATCCCACTCTCCCATCACGCATGACATGCTTTGCCGTGAATGGATGACACTCTGTTTGAATGACCAATTGGGTTCTGCATTTACCAGCGTCCTATCAGAGCTCATCCAGCGCTTCAGCACAATGGCTGCCTTTCAAATCACACTAGCCCAGTGCAGCAAATTCCTCTGCTCTCCTGTTCTAATGGGTTTAGCACTGACTTCTCGCTGCTGGGATCTTTAAAAGGGGCACACGACGGGGTCAGTTGGGCAGAAAGAGAGAGATAAAGAGAGAAAAAGGGAGTGAGAGAGAGAAAGAAAGAGGGAGTGAGACCCAGAGAGAGAAAGTAATAAGATACATTGTTACCACTGCAGTTTACAAGAAACACATTAGTGTATAGGTAATAAATGAAAGGAAAGCAATATTATGGGTTGGGATAGAGCACTAGAAATAGAAGTTATTTACAGGATTATTAATGATCAATAAATTAGTAAAAAAAATGAAGTATATAATAATAATTAATATTAATCAATAATGTGTTGATTGTCCTCACTGGTTGTCCCTCAGGTTGTGAAAGGATTATACATATCGCACTGTGTACGATCGTCTTCACTTATGGCAGTTCCTCAGAGTTACTGCAGCACAGAAACTCAGGGGACATGCTGATCGTTCTTATGGAATCCGTCTCTAATGGAATCATATTTACAGCATTCTGTTAGGAAGTGCAGCTCTGTCTGCACCACTGAGAGCTCACAGAGAGCACTGGTCTGGCCTCTGTCTGTGCCAGCCATGTTCAATGACCAGACTGGGCTTACTGAGTCTGTACATCGTCAACATCTTCCAGTTTCTTCTCTTTGATTGCTGTCTGGAAGGTTCCTAATGTGTAGTCTCGATTTAGAGCCAAACAGCACTGAAGTTTGTGTTGCTGTTGTGTGGTTTCAGTCAAGATGTAATTGTATTTTTGGTTGGTTATTGTTTGGATGGATCTGATTTTCTGAGCGAGTATATGGTCAAGTTGATTGTTGTTGGTGATGTTGTGGGGTTTTTGGTCACTGAGTGTAAGGACCAGCTGGCTGAGGTGACCAGAATTCTGTGTGCAGGACTTTGACTGGATGTTTGTCCCAATTTGTGAAATTGTTTTGTGTCAGAGGTCCCAGTACATTAATGCTATATAATGCAATTGGTTCAATTACTGATTTGAATAAATTAAGCCAAATTTTTATTGGTATTTCACTTTATTATATATATAGAAAAAGAGCTCTCGTTGCATTTTCTTTGAGTTCCATCACAGTTCCTTCTCTCTTTCTCTTTTTCACGATTTTTCTCTCTCTGATACTCTGTGTGTCTGTCTGTCTGTCTTCGGTGATGGGCAGAATTATCCTGCTGTACGATTTCAACTTTTAATTGAAATCAGAAAACCATTCTCTCTTTATTACATACAGAAAAGCAAAATGTTCAGTCAGAAAGTAAACAGCTCAAACAAAGTTTTTCCTTAACACCACAGCACTGAACACACATGAAGACACATACACTCTCTCACACACACACACACACACACACACACACACACACACACACACACACACACACACACACACACACACACACAATAAAAACACATCCCTTAGAGAGTAAACAATTTTTGAAGGGGTCAGCTGGAAAGATGGCAGGCCCACTGGGTATAGCAGTGAGGGAGTGGCGCTAGATAAATGCCCGGGCTGGGAGGTCCGCTCTGGGCCATGGCCCCAGCCCGCCTCCCAGCTCCTGTTAAGTGGGTCCTCACCGGGCTGGCGGGAGCAGGAGCATATGCCATCTACTCCCCAGTGAGGTCAGCACTGGGGAAACAGAGCCTTGGCTAATGGAAGACTGCCTGCCTCTGACCTTCAGCTGCTCTCTGGCTCCTTCAAGCTCTCTCCAGTATCTATGATGTCTCTCTCTGTCTCTCTCTGTCTCTCTCTCTCTCTCTGTGTGTCTCTCTCTCTCTCTCTCTCTCTCTCTCTCTCTCTCTCTCTCTCTCCCCACTGTATATACAGTGAGGATTGTGATTTCCAGATTTTTTTAGATTATGTCTCTCACAGTGGACCTGCACCTAAGATGTAAATTTCAGACCCCTCCATGATTACTGAGTGGGAGAACTTGCAAAGTCGCAGGGTGTTCCAATACTTATTTTCCTCAATGCGTATATATATATATATATATGTACATATATATATGTACATCTTTCAAGATGATGCAACTGATAGGGGTGTTGTGAAGGGGTGTGGGGTGTCTTTAGACACACAGATACACACACACGCACACACACACGTGCACAAACATACACACACACAGACACTCACACACTCACACACACACACACACACACACACACACACACACACACACACACACACACACACACACACACACACACACACACACACTGTTGTAAATACAACACACTGTGCTCTATGCTGCAGCAGTGTCACTTTCATAATGTCAGTCTTTAACTGACACACATTGTCCACTACCAGCTCCTGTCCACCACACTGCAATCATCTCTCCCCTGTTATCTCCCTTCTACGTGACTATAATTAGCCCCTCCCTTGTTCCAGAGCAGACGTGTGCTTCAGGAAGAATGTAAAAAAAGGGATTAGTGAAAACTTTAACCCTCTTCCACTTTTCCTCTGATGGTGGTGTAGTGGCAAAGCAGACTGTGTGACAGTACAGTGCTGTGCTGAGCTGGATTATAGGACTGGTGGCCTCAGGATAAACACATGGATCACACACTCCCCATGTCTGTATGAAGTGCTAGCACATTCTAAATAGAGTGCTAGTTTTCTCCTGATGGCTGTCTGGAGAAGGAGATGGAGACAAACATGTAATTATTCTGATTTACATGCAATCGGTAGAAAGAGCCGTGAGGAGCAAGTAACCTGAGCTAAGATTTGACAGCCAAAACGCACCATTATTTGTCCTGCCAATAAACACTGAATTTAACTGAGTTGAATTGAATTGGATTGAAATGAATAGAGAGAGAGAGAGAGAGAGAGAGAGAGAGAGAGAGACTTGCACTGCAACTTCTATGTCATATTAAGTTTAGTCATTAAATCCAGTGGATATCTGCTGATCTACCCATCTGATATCAGTCCTGATTCCTGATTCTACATCCAGATTTTCTTTGGGCTGTCGAGAGGTTATTCCAATACCTACTAAACATAAGTGTGTCAAATTTAGAGATAAGACAGGATTAATCATCTTTATGATGTGATATAGTAATATTTTATCCAGATTTGGTGAAGAAATAATCCCCCAGTAGGGTGCAAGCACCTTGATTCATAGCCAACAGTGTCAGCTCAAATACACACCATGTCACTATTACTAAACCCCCTTTGGCCAAGATAGTGATATGATTTATTAATTCTGTTAATACTGCCCTTAAGATGCATGGGACAGAGATTTATCATAATTTTCATCACAGATTTTCTCTTCTCTCCTCTTCTCTTCTCCCTGTAGGTCTCTTCTCATCTAGGGAAGCAGTGGCGATTTAATGGGCCATTCCTCTGAGTGGCAGGGACCTGCTGGGCAGAGGTTCTGTCAGAACGCTGTACCAAAAAATGGGGGGGGGGGGATGCTGTTAGAAGAACACAGGATTTTTTTTCTGTTCTTAAAGAGCACTTGAAAGCTCTTCCAAGGTACTGAGCAGGTGGGCATGGAGAGACAGAGAGAGAGGGAGAAAGAGAGAGAGAGACAGAGAGAGAGGGAGAAGAGAGAGAGAGAGAGAGAGAGAGAGAGAGACAGAGAGAGAGGGAGAAAGAGAGAGAGAGAGAGAGAGAGAGAGAGAAAGAGAGAGAGGGAGAGACAGAGAGAGAGAGAGACAGAGAAAGAGACCGACAGAGAGAGTGAGAGAGAGACAGAGAATGAGAGAGAAGGAGAGAGAGAAGACAGACAAACAGAGAGAGACAGACAGACGGCCTGAAAACTGAACCACTCAAAGTGGGGGACCAGCCTCTGGGCCCAGCACACACATACACATGCACACACGCACACACACACACACGCGCGCGCACACACACACACACACATACACACACACACACACACACACACACACACACACACACACACACACACACACACACACAGAGGAATGTCTTCCCTAGGGCCAAGGCAAGGTAGAATAGAACAGTCTACACACGATTCCTATCATGCACACACCCACATCCTTACACAAGAAGACATTTCATCATAAGTAAGCTTCCACAGAAGATCAGCTAGATAGGGTAACACTCCTGGAGGACCTTTAGGATAGTGACTCATTAGAACTGATCAAAAAGGCAATAACTCTGGACCTCTGGATACAACTTCAAACAGTATAATTATAGGGTGAACCTTTAGGTGACTGATGTCAGTTGAGTATCAATGAAGTCCTCAGTGCAAATCACCTGAGATTACAATAAAGGCAAGGAGAACTGTAGGAACGGACAGGTAAAATATACTCACTAGCTGTCTCTATCTCACTCACTCACACACGCACACACACACAAGAGAGCAAGACAGAGAGAGAAAGAGAGAGAGAGAGAGAGAGTGAGTGAGTGAGTGAGTGTGTGTGTGTGTGTGTGTGAGAGAGAGAAACAGAGAGAGAGGGGTGTGTGTATGTGGGGGGTGGGTGGACCCACACCTCCATATCTGTATGACAGCTAGATTTTGGTATATTCTACCTTGGAAGGGACAGGGTTTGCACTAAAGAAAGAAAGAAAGAAAGAAAGAAAGAAAGAAAGAAAGAAAGAAAGAAAGGTCTTATTCTTTGCAGCATCTGTTCAGAAAGCCATTTTGATTAAAGGAATACTGAAGAAAGGCTTCACCATCACTCTCTCTCGTTGTCACACCTCCATGTCAGACGCCTCACAAAATAAAACTAGTGATCAGGTTCAGCTGTCCACATGCTTTCGTATCAGCACTTTTAGTGCTCAATCTAAGATTGTCAAATGTAGTGTAAGATTTGAAACAATTAACAGCGCTGACATCCAACAATCAGCTGTGCAGCTTTGTTCTGTACAGAAAACAGTGCATAAAGGTGTGTGTGGGAAAAGATGTGTGTGTATGATTACGCGCGGGCGTGTGTGTGTGTGTGTGCGTGTGTGCCAACTCCGTGCAGCAGTCTAACCTCGTGAGACACTGCACTCTCATATGAGGCCATTTTGGACACAGACTGCGGTCTCCGGAGGTTAACTGTATTTCTAATGAAACAGTGTTTGCTCTAAAGATTTTTTTAATCATATACAGTATGCACTGCACTGAGTCGCTACAACAATTCTCCCTAGTCATTAATAATATTTGTCCACGCCTTAATGACTTTCCTCCTTTTCCCCAGTAGCTTGGCAGAAGAGCTTTCATGAGTAGCAGTTGTCAATAATGCATCAGCCCAGACTGTGGTGGAAGGATACATACAGCACCCAACACTTCCGCTGCACGCCGAGCTCATTATCATGTACTGGAAAGCAAGACTGTGAAGAGGCGATATACAAAGACCAGCAGCCAATACTCTGGCCTGTCTCATCTTCAAATCTCTTTAAAGCACAGACACTTTACATTTGGAATCCACAGTTTTAGCCTCAGATAGGTTATTCAAAAAGATTATTTATTTTTTGATGGAGGGTGGCCTCAAACTGAACCAGCACCCACCACAGGAACAAAGAGAACAGCCCCTTTGTGAACAGTTCTAAGTCCGTTTAATTTAGTTGAGCTTTTTTAAAAGCGTTTTTCCAAAATTTCCAAACAGTTTTGAACATTTCTTGCTTCGTTCTTGTATCGGTAGGAAAGGCTTCGAGTTAAAGCTTCAAAAGGGACTTTCTGATTTTTACATGTGACTGAAGACAATTGAAGACACACACATTTGTCCATAGACAATAATATTTATCCAAATTTATTTTAAAAAATGTATGTCACCTTAATGATGGATTTTTCTTAACTATATACAGTATTTAGTCCCATGTCCCTAAGCAGCACTGGTGTAATAGTCCTGTGGTAAATGAGACAGGATCAAGCTCTTTGGATGGGTTTTTTCAGATAAACTAAAACATTTACTCTAGCTCTTTAAAATCACCCCATCCGTCTCTCTATCACACACGCACACACGGGCACGCACACACACACACACACACACACACACACACACACACACACACACACACACACACACACACACACACACACACACACTGACACCCATGCTTGTTCTGGGGCTTTCTCCCAGCAAAACCCTCTGTTGCGACACAATCATTACAAATCGATTGCAAAATAGCTAACAATCATGATTAAATCATTAAATTCGTGTCTCCGCTTCGGAGAACAGGGGCGAAATGAACTTCCCACCAACCTCTTCCCTCTTTTTTTCTTCCCTTTTCCTTTTCCAGAATACGAAATAATGATTTTCTGCCAGTGTAATTACAAAGCCAACATCTGATCAAGCCAGCATCCAGAGGGGATTATCACATGCGCCAGTATTAGAGCTCATTACCAGCTTGAGTGCAGAATTATTACATCTTGTAATTGGATGGTGAGATTTATATACAGATCGGGCGGGTTTCTGTAAGATTGTAATTACAGGCTCTATTGGTTAGCTACTTATCACTCCACTGAGGGGAGAGCGAGAGACGCAGAGACAGAGGGAGGTTTTATTAACCCTTAACCCCACACAGGGAAAACCCTGTACTGTATGCACGGCAGCGATAGGAACAACAGCTAAACGCACACACGCAAAACTATTTATTACCCCCAGGCCAAAACCCCACGACCCCCACCCACCCAAATGGGTCTTCGTTTAGCGCAGAGCCCACTGGGCAGTTCTGCTGTGCATGTTGAAATGGTGTGTGCGTTTTCCACTTGACTGGGATTCATTCTGTAATTAGCAGGAGTAACAGTGTGGAATAAGTGTTCATCTGCTTACTGCAGCTTTAAACGGGGCTCAGCTCAATACACCCGTGTCCCGGGGCGTGTACAACGCTCTTATCTCTCTCTCTCTCTCTCTCTCTCTCTCTCTCTCTCTCTCTCTCTCTCCTTTTCTCTCTAGTTATCTCTTTTTCATTTATTTCACTCCAGATTTGCATAGGTTTACAGGTTAATTAAGGAGATGTCACACAAATCTAACAGTTAACACAAATCTAACAGTCTGGATTCATCCATGTATAACTGATAAATTCTTTTTAACTTTATTAGTGAAACAACACACACACACACACACACATATACACACATATACACACACACACACAAATGCAGCAGTCACTCTGAGGAACAGCAGTACAAGGCACTGCAGAAAAAAGATACACACACCAACCATCTGCAGACTGGAACACAGACTCATTCACCTTGTCCTTATGTCAGCAAAACAGCACTGTAGCACGCTGCTGGCAAACACTATCAACAGAGAGAGAGAGAGAGAGAGAGAGAGAGAGAGAGAAATAGAGAGAGAGAGAGTGAGAGAGAGAGAGAGGAAGGAACAAAAACCATCAGCATCTCTTCAAGATTGTGCAGTTTTACAACTTTCTTTTCTTCTGCATGAAAACCAGGCCTTTCAGAATCGACACAGCCTTATTTTATGAGACAAGGAGTTAAGTTGTTCAATTATGGCCCAGACAGCTCTATTCTTTTGTAACAAGTAATCTGGGTAGGGAAATCGATACTGACAGTCTGCTCACACGTGGGCTAATTTCATATTACCTCGAGCCAATGGCAGCTGGACACTGTGACGAAGCTGTGTTGAACACTTCATTATGGAGAGGGAGGGATCAATAGATACACACACACACACACACACACACACACACACACATACACACAACCTGGGGATGGGTTATGGGAAGCTAATGGGGGGTGGGAGTGAAGAAAAGATTTAAGATGCATAGAGAGAGAGATAGAGGGGGGGGGGTCAAGGAGGTGTCTGGTGTTTTAGAGATTACACTACATAAATATGATCAGAATTAATCAATTTAACCTTAACAATGTAAATGATAATGTAAACAAAACAACTATTTTGTGTATTGTAATGTGGCAAAACACTAAACTTGTGAGTTTTTTAGGTCGTACATTGAAGTTTGACAGTGTCAATACAAAACACACAAAATCAAAACCATTTTATTTTATGAGGCAGCCTACTTCTGTTCTTAATGGGACTGGTAGTGTTGGTTTCCTGTGAGCAGTCCATATACCTACTTATAAGACTTATAAGAAAATGAAGCAAGCAGAGAGTATCATTTTTATGCCCATAAAGTTTGGAAGGAGTGTGGGCGATAACTGGACATGAAAAACAAACAAACTCATTAACACCAGGGATATTTATTTTTTCATAACTTTATATTGAATAATCTGCTTTTTATTACTCTCATTAATAACCTTTACCAGGTTATGACTAGCAAGCCGCGACAGGCGACGTTTAGCACTGTGTGGAGCAGCGGGAGAATAGGCAATTCATAAGAGGGTAACCAGCACTGTAATGTGTAAAAATTCCATTAAGCACAGTTTAATCTAAATAACCCATTCAACAGACCTGCATTCATTTTGCGACTTTGCCATAGATTGGGAGCTACTGAGTGAATGTGACTTTTATGAGATGGATGTGGAAGGAGAAGTACAGTGTCATCGTTTATGGAGCAATATACAGTGAGAGTTTACGGTGTTTACCGCTGGGATCGCTGGCAGAGCCACGGCTGGGACACGGCAGCCCACAAGTGGATCACCACACAGACATCTGACCTGACCTTTCAGTCAGTTGTTCTAAACCATCATAACATGATGATATAACCCTAGAGTTAATTATATAAAAAACTACGAATAAATGGGCTGCAGTTATAACTTCATTAGCAAATCATGCTTTTTTATGTGTACTTTCATGCAGTTTGACCCAGAGCCAGTTTATTGGCTGGAAGGTGAATGGAAGTGCCCCTTTCTGGGAGTCCTTCAGGGTCAGAGCTGTCTGGCCTTCAGTTATCCAATTAGGGTGAGGTCCATCCAGTAACAGTTGATTCATTTGTGCCACTAGTTCCTTTCTTGGATGTTTGTTAGCTTGATGGTTACTGGGTTCTGTTCAGGGAGGCTGCAAGGCCATGGTGCAGGGCAGTGATATGGTGCAGGGTCATGGTGCGGTGCTATAGTGCAGGGCTGTGGTGCAGTGCTGTGGTGCAGGGCAGTGATATGGTGCAGGGTCATGGTGCGGTGCTATAGTGCAGGGCTGTGGTGCGGTGCTGTGGTGCAGGGCAGTGATATGGTGCAGGGTCATGGTGCGGTGCTATAGTGCAGGGCTGTGGTGCGGTGCTGTGGTGCAGGGTCGTGGTGCGGTGCTATAGTGCAGGGTCGTAGTGCGGTGCTATGGTGCAGGGCTGTGATGTAGTGCAGTGATATGGTGCAGGGTCATAGTGCTGTGCTATGGTGCAGGGTCGTAGTGCAGTGCTATGGTGCGGTGCTATGGTGCAAGGCCGTGGTGCAGGGCTGTGGTGGGGGACCGTGATGAGAAGCCGTGCTTCAGGGCTTATGTGAAGCCTCCTTCTCCTGCATGCTTCCCCAGTACTGTTCAGTCTCCAGCTTTGGGAGGGTTTGCTCTCATGCTACTACCCAGCACACTTCACATGGCTCATGGGAGAACATCCTGTTTGTTTGTCTTCTACTACTTCTCTTGTGTACCTCTTCAGATGAGCAGCCAGAGCTGTTAATCTTTGCTTGGTAGTCTCCAAGGACTCAGGTATGGACAGCTCTGATACTGCTCTGATACATCTCTCCATGTTGCACTTATCTTGACCTCCAACATCCTTCTCCACGTTTCTTGATGATGTTCTTGTAGCAAATATCACTGTTGCTGAGGCCTACATCAGCTGGTTGGTCTCAGTGATGGTAACAACGGAAATTTGTTTGCAGTGTTACATTCACATTTCCCAGCAGATCTTCGACTTCTTCACTTGGTCTTGGTCCTCTGCTACGAGTGGAGACCAACATATCCATGATCTCCAGGCCCAGCAGGTCTGGCGTTGAGCTTGGTGCATGGGTTGACTCCGTAATGATGACATCCCCCCTGTGACATGTCATCTTGCTGTAGCATTTGAGTTGTATCTGTCGATCTCTTGTGGTACCTGTCAATCTTTGGTTGTGACGGCAGTAGCCGACTGTGGATGCAGGAACACTGAGAGTCGTTGCTCTGCTGTTAGTCTAGATGTTGGGCTTTAAGTCCTCTGCATATGCCCTCTCACACTGGATTGCTCTCGTAGTAGCACTCAGCGATCTTCTGCTGTTATCTCCTGTCCATAAGTGTCTTGTATGTGTTCCAATGAGAGAGATAGAGAACTCATCTGGGCTCAGCTAGCTTCCCTAGCATCTGATGTTGACTTTGCTAACACGGGAGATGTCCAAGCTGGGGGGGTGAGTCTCTTGTTTCCAACTCTGTGTGTGTGTGTGTGTGTGTGTGTGTGTGTGTGTGTGTGTGTGTGTGTGTGTGTGTGTGTGTGTGTGTGTGTGTGTGTGTGTGTGTGTGTGTGTGTGTGTGTGTATAAACAGCAGTGGTAATTGAAGTGGTAATTGAAAGTGAAAATAAAAAGTTGGAAACCAGGGACTGAAAAGAAAAACAGAGAGAGTGTGGAAGCTTAACACCGAGGTTGCTTCAGCACTGACATTTTGGACAGGGCAACATCAGCTGGGCAAACAAGACTTTAAGCTGCAGGAGATCTAGAAGGTGAAGGTGAAATTCTAGAAAAAATCTTTTCTAGAACATCAGAACCAATATATATATATATATATATATATATATATATATATATATATATATATATATATATATATATATATATTAGGGGTGGGACGCGATTAAAAAATCTTTTACACAAGCTTTGTAATTAATACATCGAAATTAGTCACATTTTAATCGCATTTCAATATGTAACATGAGAAATATTAATCTAAATTTGAATGATGAATGAATCAATGAACATAAGCATAAACTTCAACATCTTGTTTATTTTTCCACCAATGTACTACACAGATCAATAGATGAGTGCAGAAAACAGAGCAAATCAGATGTTTTTAATACCATTTGCAGCTGAATTAATTAATTGAAATTAAGACGTTAAAGTCCCACCACTAATAGATAGATAGATAGATAGATAGATAGATAGATAGATAGATAGATAGATAGATAGATAACCACTAGTATTTAATTTATGTTCAAAGTGTTTATATGTATAGTATTTATAGTCATAGAGGTATATTGGAATCAGAGAGGCATCTTGGCGGTTTCAGGAGTGGTGAGGTTTCTGTAAGGTAAAGCTAGCTCATCGCCCACTGAAGCCCTGTTTATCGTGGTCTGGCTATCTCGGTGGGTTTGATTTTCCAAAATAATAGTGGAGCAGGAGAGGTATGCAGGCAGCTCTCGCCGGACGCCTGGCAGACAAAGCCCAGACAGCCTCACACCTCAGACCCCTTTGATCAATACAGGTTTGTGTCTTCATTTTTTGATGTACTTCATGAGCGAGGCCCATTCCCTGATGGGACACTACGCTGAACACAAGCACAGGCCAACGCCGGCTAGAGAGAGAGAGAGAGAGAGAGAGAGAGAGAGAGAGAGAGAGAGAGAGAGAGAGAGAGAGAGAGAGAGAGAGAGAGAGAGAGCAGGAGCAAAGGAATGAAAGGGAGAATTATGAAGATGGAAAAGTAAATAAGGAGTTAAAACCGAGGAAGACGGTTGAGACAGGGAGACAGGGAGACGGGGAAACAGGGAGACAGGGAGACAGGGAGACAGGGAGACAGGGATGGACGTTGGAGTACAGGGCGTATGCAGGGTGCAGTGAGGAAGATACGTACAAGCTGCCATCTACATCATTACAGCTGAGAGCAGATTGGCCATTAATCTCAATGCAGTTTTAGACTAAGGAAGATGCTACCGTGTGTCAGCTCCTTCAGAACCTGCTGGCTTCACTGCCCTCTGCTTCACTGCCACTGTCTCCTCTCTCTCATCTGGTGTAACCCATACTGTTACTTTTAGCCATGCACAATTAACTAGGTACATATATGATTCTGCACATCATTTTCTTTTAGTGCCAAATCCATGGTGGGTTACCAAGACCAGATTGATAAGACATGACAGAACGTGACACAAATCATTTCACCCTCAGCACACAGTGGAGGGCTCACTGTACGGTCCCTGGGATGACCTTTGACCTGGGGGTCAGACAGTGTTGTCACAGCAAAGTCCAATTGCTCCAGGCCAACAGATCTGCCAGCTGACCTTTACTGCCCCCTGCTGTGAGGGTCATTCCCACCCCCATTTGTAGATGACATATGCATTGGGATCTCACATTAAACCAATAAATAACAAATCTTACAGCCTCTTAACCCCTCTCCGTTTCCTAGTAACCACACAGCCTCAGAGTCTCTCATATTTCTGATACATAAGTCACTTTGGAGTCTCCACATGGAAGCTGTAGATATCGTCACGGCAACATTAGCAGTTAGAGCACAAAGAGCGGTAATGCAGGGCAGCTGTGATGCTGCTGTCCACTACCATCATGGTGGTGCTTCTCCAGCCTGGACATTCTCATCAGCATCACGCAGCCCCCACGGGGTCGTCCACTTACCAGCTAAATCAGTAATGACAGAAGCAGCACAGAGGGAGAGAGGGAGGGAGAGAGAAAGGGAGAGAGGGGGAGAGGAAGAGAGAGAGAGAGACTGAATGCCTACCTTAGGTCCTAAAGCACCTCCTTCTATAGCGAGCCAAGCGTCGTCCTCTGTTCCAGCCCCACTACAGACGTTCCTAGCTGGGATACAGGCCTTCAACCAGCAGTCAGCCCTGAGATGCTGAAGCGGGAGGACTGCAGACGCAGAGAGAGTGTGAGGCCGAGCAAATACCTGTGCAAAGAATAACCGCACCATCGTTATTTCACTGCCTCCTCTCCCGTACGGTAATGCCGCGCAAGACTGCAACGGCATGTGGGTAAAAGTTTCAAGTCAACTGTGTGAAGTGAATCTGACGTGGATGTGCTCACCGTTGATGTCAGGTCCTTGTGGTGGAAATTTGGTGATTTCCATTTAGATCAGGCTTTCTTAGTATACGTTAAACACATTAGAAATAAGGTTTTTGCATATGTGTGGTAATCAAAGCACTAAAGTCATTCTGGTGACTTTAGTAGGCCTCAGAGATGTGTTTATGTGTGCCTGTCTGGGACATTTAATCTGATGTTCCTCTGGTGTTCCTAAACTGACCTCGCTGGAGACGCATAATCTCAGCTTGGAAAGGACTACGGCGACACTCAGTCTGCCATGCCATCACGAGGATGCTGAGCAGGGAGGGGGCACGCATCATATGCATCTGTCAAATCAGAGTTAATTACTCCTTACTTTGTCCAATCATATTTAGTTAATAACCGTGTGTTCACCTCGTGGACACCGTGTGTATTGATGATCAAGGGTATAAAGGATGAGAGTTCGGAATGGGGAATTAGCTCTCTCTGACAGACACTTGGGTGTTTGTAACTGAGATCTCAATTATTTTAATCCACGGTATGTTTTAATAAATCATTGTACTTATTATCTAACCCAACTGCTTCTGACTTATTTTGTACTCACCATTGAAGGGTTTCAGAATTTCTAAGACATTTTGGCACCCCAGATGGGACTCCACGACTGAGGACGGCACACCTGAGGGAGAGACTAAGCGCTTAGCTCCTGAAGGCCTTACTTCAGTCAGCCAACGACAAATTCCGTTGAGCGGGACTCGCAGGTGTGTGTGCCTCCTCGGCGTCGGAGTTTTCCCAGGAACAGACGAACATTTAAGTTAACTAAACCCTGGTGAGTACAAAGTGTTGATATAAGCTTATTGCAGAGGTTGTGACTTCTCTCTTGGTGCGTGTATACACTGTAGTGGTTATCGGGCGGGGTAACTGAGTGATTAAGTGTTTCACCTTCGGCTGGGAGTCGAGGACCAGAGTATCAGGGAGAGTGAGAGTCAGGCTCTGCGTGAGTGTGTGCGTTGTGTGAGGGAGTGTTGTTATTTTTTTCTCCCCAGAAGCAGCAAAATGGGCGGATGTGGTAGTAGTCATACTGACAGGGAGGTCAGTGAGATACTGCACGCACATCCTAGAATAAGGTACATGAAAGAACGGTATGGGCCCGAAAGTTTAAAACAATTTCACATGTGGGTTACTAAATGTGATTTCCCAGAGGAAGGGAGTTTTAACATGAACCGAATTGCAGCATTAAAACGAAGTCTGATAAAAGAACAATATGATGGGTTTAAGGTAAACTGGGAAGCTTTTGACTTGTGGGAGAGGGAGGCGAAACGGCGGGATTATAGATTGCAAACACAAACTAAATATGAAGTTCAACGGGAACTTCAGAATCTCCAGTCTGTTAAGTGTGTTGCAGATCCAGACCTGGACGGATGTCTCAGGCGACCCCCAACCGTCCCGATGGCCCCACCCAACCCCACCGACGTCAAGCCCCAGAAACCAGTCAGACGAAACAAGCCTCCTCCAGCACGTCCAATCAGCCCAGTGGCTATGCACACAAGATCGCGAGACGGGCAAGACACAACTGCCGGACCAAGCCAAGGACGGATGGTCCACGTCAGCGAGTCGCCCCTGTCTCCTCCTCCGGAAACAACCAAGGATCAGGTGATGTGCCCAATGGTAGAGGTGGCTGGTCAGGATGGGCCTATGCTTGTTATGAGAACATGGACTGTTGCAGATTTACAGGAAGTGATGAAGCAGTTCAAGCTCCCTGGTGACATTGGGGGGCGTAAGTTTGCACATGAACTGGACATGTTTTGCCGTGAGTTCAGGCCGACGTCACATGAGCTGCGACGACTCCTGGGCCTGAAACTGGGAGTAGAGGTTACAAAGATCCAGATGGACTGGTCAGTCAAGAACATTCAGTTGGTCAACAGTGAGTGGTCACATGAAGGTAACGAACCGTATCGGACAATGTTACATGAACTATGTGCAGCAATACGGGATGCCTTTCCCCTTGTTATGGATTTAACCAAAATAGCTATTTGTAAACAAAATGACTCAGAGACTGTGCAGGAGTACCTGTATCGACTCACCCAGGTGCATGATGCTCACTGCGGCATGGACAAGCCCGACAGGATGGACAACGGGCCAATCACACCCTATGAAGCTCATTTGCGGAATGCTTTCATCAATGGACTGAAGCCGGAGATTTCCGAGAAGCTCAAGGACACTTGCATCACGTGGGAGACAGCCAAGATGGAAGTGATTGTGCAACATGCTATCCACGCGGAAAGGCGATGGAAGACGGTGAGTGCCTGGAAGCAAGACAAAGAACCGCGGCAAACACAACTTTCCATGGTTCGAGTGATGAGGGGCGATGAAAAAGGTAACTGTGCAGGAGGCAAAAGCGGGAAGGAGCAGAAGAGGACTAAAAAGGTGAAGAACCGCAGGAGAGAAGATGACGACAACGCTTGTTACATCTGTGGAGAAGACGGACACTGGTCAAAGGAGTGTCCACAAAGACAGGATAAGCGGGAAAAGCAAGGTCGGCAAAGTCATGGTGGGGACTGATGGCCGGAGGGGTCAACTGGTGATGTCCTGAAGGGTCAGGTAAGACACAATTTTTTTTTCCTATGCTCTGCAATGAAGAAATGCTTCCGCTAACACCTACTGGTTCTGTTTTTTCTTTTTTTTATTCCTTTATTATATATATAAAAAAAAAAAAAAAATTATATACATATTATTCTGCAACTGGGCTATGCAAATAATGATGAACTGTCGTATGGGGAATATATGCTGTTTTATGAGACAAGTGCTGCTGCTGAGCGGTTATGTTTTTTGGGGTTAACTTGGGCAGAGCAGGTTAGGTTTCAAACAGTAAACGGTGTGGCTGAGGCAGGGTTTGTGTGCGCATGGCTGTGGGAGTGGGTGTGATGGTGTGCGGTACAGTCCGTCAATGGACGGGTTTTTCTAAACCACTGATTTGGGAGGTCAGAGTGAGCAGGGGAGTGCAGCTGTATCTGGGCGAGTTGCCAACATTCCAATGTCCAAAGATAAGAGGGTGTGTGTGTGTGTGTGACTGAAGGGAGTCCCACAGACTCTGTGGTCCCAGGGGAGTGTGACTTAGAGAAACACATCTAGGTCAGACCGTAGGCCTTGCAAACCACAGTACCCCTTGAAGCGGTCAAGGGGATACGACCAGTCTTTGAGACATTGGGAAAGGGGGGGGTAATTGTTCCATATGCTAATTCACCAGTGGGAGTTCCAATTTTTTTCCTGAGTGAAAATTTAGGGAGCCTGGTGTACCGAGGAGTGGAGGTTGATAAAAGCTCTCCAGGCGGTAAAATTTAGATGTGGTAGCAGGAGCCCCGTTGGTACCGAATCCCTTAACAGTTCTGTCACAAGTCTCACCTGACAGTAAGTGGGTTTTTTGTTGATTTGGCTAATGCCTTCTTTTCTGTACCGGCACATGCAAACTCACAGCTTTGGTTTGCTTTTAAGGTTGATGGTCAACCATACACTTTCACTCACCTAAGCTAAGGCTGTCGACAGGCCTTTAATGCATTTAAAAACAAGCGTTGCACACATCCTTAACATTGGGCCTGGCTAACTCTGTATTTCTGTTTGTCCAAACAGCAGATGATAAGCGGTGACTGAGATCTATTCCCCAATGCCAGACCTGAGGGAGGTCTGGAGCTATTTGTGGACGGATCGGCATCACGTAATCCAGCAACAGAGAAAAACTGTGTGGGTTATGCAGGGGTTTCGCAACACAGCACTGTTGAACCTGGACCACTGTCAGGGCACCATTCGGCGCAGGCAGCTGAATTGGTGGCTCTGACTCAGGCATGCTGAGTGGTTCTAGGTAAAACAGTGGCGATTCGCACAGGCAACAGGTATGCCTTTGAAGTAGTGCACGACTTCGGGGCTATCTGGACACACAGGGGGGTTCTCACTTCATTGGGGAAGTTGATCACACATCGTAAATCAATTGCTGAACTTCGTGATGCCATTCTCGTCCCGAAGCAAATAGCGGTATGTAAATGTGATGTATATATTCTGACAATAAAGATTCTGTTTATTATGGGTAATGAACGGGCAGTCATTTAAGCAGGATTCGGACACCATGTACACTCTGTGTGCTGATAACACCGTTGTTTCCACAACAGCTGAGATAAACGAGCTCCAGAAGACAGCAACCGCCTCGGAGCTGTCTGCGTGGCAGCGGGCGGGTGCGGTGAAGCGGGGGGGCCTTTGGGTTGGGCCCAATGACAAACCGTTTCTTCCTGGGAGCATGTTTCCTGTGTATGCACAATTGACACACGGATCATGTGTCAACAGGGGGGATGTATGATAACAATGTATGATGTATGATAACAATGAGATCTTATTTGGCAGGCCGCCAAATACAGGCATCGGGTGAGAACGACCCTCTGCACCCACCACGAGCGAGTGCAATGATGTCATGTTGATTTATTGTGCAAACTTGTCCTCTGTCTTGTCACAAGTTCACAGGGCGGTGAAAGAGGCGTTACCTAAGGTCCACAGCACGACCTGGAACGTGGATTCACGCTAGCCATTGCAAGAAGGTTCCAGTACCTGAGCAGACGAAGAGCAGCCCTGAAGCATCCCAGCTTCTGTAGGGTGAAAGGAGGGTGTTCGGGCGCCTCAGTCGAGTGGGTGGAAGTGCAGAAAGGGCGTGACCCGCACTCCAAGCACAACGGCTGTCAAGAAGGGTCAACGATCACCCACCATGAACCCTGTGCTCTTGCTCATCCGGTGATGGAGCTCAATGGCGATTGTTGTTGATGGTTTTCTGTGTGCCTTGTTTGCTGTCACTTCTGAGGAGTTGTGTCTTGCAGGCTGCAGACACGGCGCTAAAACCTGAGGACCTCACGATGAGGACAGATGTCAAGGCTACAAATCTACCACCTGATGTTGATTCATTTACTGATGATGATGATGATGATGATTTGGTTTGATTAACTTCATTGACCAATGTTGTATTCTGTTTGTAATCAGGTGTGATTTGTTTGACCATCCATGTACTTCCTGGAAATTATGCTACGATCGAAAGCCTGTATTGGAGTGGTCTGTAGTCAATGTAATTTGTCCATAAAGGACAAAAAGGAGGGAAATGTGGTGGAAATTTGGTGATTTCCATTTAGATCAGGCTTTCTTAGTATACGTTAAACACATTAGAAATAAGGTTTTTGCATATGTGTGGTAATCAAAGCACTAAAGTCATTCTGGTGACTTTAGTAGGCCTCAGAGATGTGTTTATGTGTGCCTGTCTGGGACATTTAATCTGATGTTCCTCTGGTGTTCCTAAACTGACCTCGCTGGAGACGCATAATCTCAGCTTGGAAAGGACTACGGCGACACTCAGTCTGCCATGCCATCACGAGGATGCTGAGCAGGGAGGGGGCACGCATCATATGCATCTGTCAAATCAGAGTTAATTACTCCTTACTTTGTCCAATCATATTTAGTTAATAACCGTGTGTTCACCTCGTGGACACCGTGTGTATTGATGATCAAGGGTATAAAGGATGAGAGTTCGGAATGGGGAATTAGCTCTCTCTGACAGACACTTGGGTGTTTGTAACTGAGATCTCAATTATTTTAATCCACGGTATGTTTTAATAAATCATTGTACTTATTATCTAACCCAACTGCTTCTGACTTATTTTGTACTCACCATTGAAGGGTTTCAGAATTTCTAAGACATTTCTCAACGGAAGTAGATCGAGGGAAAACTTTAACCGGCTGCAGGAACTTTTCTGCGAAGGAGTTTGAAACGGCGTTCCGTTCTGCCACTGGTTTCACGTCTATCATAATGCACAGATAAAGCAGCTGCCTTTTGGAATGGGAGGAGGGTGTGGAGGTTATAGAAATGAGAGAAAAGAAAGATAGAGAGACTGAAAGAGAGAGAGATAGAGAGAGAGAGAGAGAGAGAGAGAGAATCTTTAATCAAGCACCAAAGCCAGGGATTCTTCAGACTACAAGCTCTAATTCTTTGCTGTCTGCCATCACTCAATATCAATCTATCCCATTATCCAACTCTTTTTTCTCTTTATTCCCTCTTGCTCACCTTAGACTACTCGTTATATATTCACCTCTCTATTTCTCCTTATCCTCATCTTCTCTCTCTCTCTCTCTCTCTCTCTCTCTCCTGCTCTCTCTCCTTCACCTATCTAATGCAGTAAGATCACCTTTATTGAATCATGTTTAACTCTCCCTCCTCTGATTGAATTGCCTGATAAATTGTCTGCACCCAGTCTCAGCCCTGTGTTGGGCTTTACAGTGATAACACATTAAGATTGTATTCATTTAAAGAGCTTTCTCTGAGACCAGGATCAATACGCTGCCTTTACAATAAGCCTGGTTGTGTAAACCTGGCACGTCAGCAGACCAGCACCACCCACCACTGCACACCTACACCCCCAAACAGCCCATAAACCCCAACAAGAGACAGAATGCTGTGGTTACTTTGTAACACGAACAATAAGAAGGTTCTGTAGACCATAATGCTCTATGAGAGGGGAGGTGGAGCTTTCCAGTCCGCACCAGGACTGACATCTGGACATCCATAGGGCTCCACTACTGTCGCCGTGGTAAAAGCACTATCGATTTTCTGCGGATCTAAAAACACTGTTGGGAGCAATCGAGGGCAGGCGTGTAGTGTCCGCTGCCACCCTGATGGATGAGTCTCCAGCTACGTCAGGGGGTCCACCTGGTTCTGCCGGGTCGGGTACCACGGAGACACACAGAGGCATGCAGAGAAAAAAGTCGATGACCACAGAGACAGAGGCATGGGGTGCGTTCAAAATGCCCTATTAAATACTGCATACTGTATACTGCATACTGCATATTGCATACTGCAGTTTAAACACACACAAACACAAAACAAACCTATCAGTCTGTGGAAAAAAGCAATCTGTAGCCTGAAACACTACCTATGTCTGGTTATGATTCTGGTGTGAGTATATCGCCACTATTGGAATGACAGTGGTTGACATTATGAAAATGTTCATCCTGATTCATCCTTAGATAAAGTCCCTTATTCTGGAGGTCAGCTCATTAGAGCAGGGTCAAAGCATTCTAGAGTTATTATCTCTGCTTCCTGCCCCTCCCTCATATTTTGCTAAGGTACTAGGTGCTTTTGTAAGTTGAACCTCTTGATATTTGATTGTAATATGGCAATGAGTCTTTTATGGTGCTGTACTATGGGCCTGGTGATTAACATTAGAGTCTTTCCCTCCAAAATGTGTCTTACATTAAACATTCATCATCAGAGGACCTCAAGCAGAACAGATCACTGCCAGCACTTATACCTGCTCTGACACACATACATAGAGGCATACAAGCATGAACTCTCTCTGTCTCTATCTCACACACACATACACACACACACACACACACGAGCCTTACTTATATGGTATTGATTAATCTGCACAGTTCCTGTGTTAACCTTCAGGGAGAAAGATTTTTTCATTCCCTCTTGCAACTACAACATATTATGCATATAAGCATGGGGGTTGAGATACGTGTGTGTGTGTGTGTGTGTGTGTGTGTGTGTGTGTGTGTGTGAGGGTCCCTTTTATGTTACATCCAAGCTGATGGAAATTGAAAGAAAAAAAAACATGAAAAGGAAGTCAGCCTAGTGTGCAGTGTTGATCCAGTACATCCACTTAAATGCTTTTGAAAAATACATTTATAAAATACTTGATTTAGTGCTGAATCAAACACAGTATTTATTCATCTATCATTATACACAATTAAAGAAAGTACCATTACATATAATTCAAGTTTACATCTAATCAATGCAAAGGGGACGCTTGAAACATAAACTGAGACGAGGCAATAAATGCATGAAATCATATAATCTATTACACACCTTTCAATAGTCCTGCCTGTAGAGAGAGAGAGAGAGAGAGAAAGAGAGAGAGAAGAGAGTTTGAAAAATTTATAGATTGGATTGCATCATTCTTTTGAAATGAAATAGAAGTCAGAGACTCAATATTTGTATTCAAATTCAAATCTAAATGTATCGTGTTCATGTGTTTTAAAGCTGGCAAAGAACATGATGTCTTTCATATGAAAATGGGAGAAAAAATATGAAACAGGCTGCAGAAAGTTTCAGGGCCAGGGTCTTCTTGTTAAGACATTGTAAAGACATGACCAGGTGCCAAAATGCCTTCTGTTTGTTGTTGGTATGTTTACCTCATATTAACTGAGCAAAAAAGGGCAAATTGATCAGTTTTACTGAGATCAAACGTGGTTCGTGCACACTGAAACAGCCGACCGGCTATAGGATCAAAGGCCTGGCTCAACCTGAGCAGGTGTCTGAAGAAACGTCATTCCACCAACCAGAGATCTAGGGCACAAACATCCCATTAGATACCAAACCAGGTAAACAAAACAGGCCTCCTCCGGGACAAGGCATCCACGAGGGGCTTACGCACACTTTGAAGTGGCTAGAGGGGATTCCCCTAGCTGTGTGGAGGATTCTATTTACTTACACATGTACACACACACAGTGCGAGGGGGGGGGGGGGGGGGTGTACGGCAATATTGAGGAGAAAGATGACAGGCTTTAATTTGCCTTTATGCCATGATATGAAGAGCAAAAGAAGGGACAGAGTATATATAAATATATATATATATATATATATATATATATATATATATATATATAGAGAGAGAGAGAGAGAGAGAGAGAGAGAGCGAGAGAGAGAGAGAGAGAGAGAGAGATATGCAGGCAGATACAGGCAGAGAGAGACAGCATGAGAGAGACAGCATGGAAACACAAAGATGGAGAGCTGACCCTGAGAAAAGGCTCCAGGAGAGAGGTATAGAGCTGTTCTGGGGTCAGCCCGGCCCTGAGAAAAGGCTCCAGGAGAGAGGTATAGAGCTGTTCTGGGGTCAGCCCAGCTCTTTGAAAAGGCTCCAAGAGAGAGGTATAAAGCTGCTCTGGGGTCAGCCCGGGCCTGAGAAAAGGCTCCAGAAGAGAGGTAGAGAGCTGCTCTGGCGCTGAAACGAATAGAAAGAAGAAACAGGGGGGCTTTCAGCTTCCTAAAAACATTCTGACACTTTAAACCTACGGCTGTTTCCAGGCTGTAAATACTCAATGGCCAATCAATGGTAGTCAGCCTTAAGCAGTGGAAACAGAGTGCCGTGAAATACTGCCATCCCGAGCTATGGATTTCCAATCGGGCCTCGTGACACCGGGCACTTTGAAATGCAAATATTAACTTATGCCCATTGTCCTTCTCATGCTTCAACCCGTATTGATCGGCACAAGCCGACGCTCATTGATCATTGAATATTTAATGGCAATAATTAAATCGGAGGGGTTCGGCACTCAGCGACATTGCGATGGTGCACCCACAGACACCCGACACGCTGAGAGGACGTCACTTTTAATTACGTCCTAATGCAGCATCAAATCACTCTTTATAGGATCTGCAATTAGTGTGATGCAAAGAGCAATCAGGAGAGATCTTCAGAAAAAGCTCCTTCACTACCACTACGTGATGGTATAGCAATGTCTGAATATAGGCGTTGGTGTGATAAATGAACCAAGTAGAGCAGCGATCATGGTTGTGTACAAGTGTAGTATGGTATAGGAAACATACTCATGGCAGTATAGTAGTATGGCAATGTCTATATTGTGTTGTCATGACTAAAATGAAATGTTGGCAGTAAGACCACACAGATACTGTCAGTGATGATGTAGAGTACGGTTCCAAATGGCCATGTGTTTTGACACTAATGGTATTCTGACCGTGCACAGAGGCTAAATCATGACAAAGAGGTTATCCTGCTAAGTGACATCACTGGAGATGTCAGTAGGAGAGGATCAGTAATATAGCTTCCAGTGGGCCCTCTGAGATGATACTAGATATCATACACACACTCACATAGGCACACATGCAAACACATATACACAAACATGCATAAAAACACACACGCATGCGTGCAAGCATACACACACACACACACACACACACACACACACACACACACACACACACACACACACACATCAAATTTGAGAAGAATTCGCTTATCCTTGTCTCATCCTCAGCAGGGTTACACTCCTCTAAGTGTGTGAAAAATGGGAAGGAGGCAAAACTCTCCTTAATCGACCGGCATAATTTATGACATTAAGAAGTGGAGGAAACAGAGAGAGGTTGCTGTAGAGATAGCATTAAAGGGCACGGCGCTCCACACGGGCCAATGTTAAACAAAGTGCCAATCAATAGCTCTTTTATTAGTGCCCACAATCAATGCATCACTGACGGAGCTGGCCAATTAACACTATCGACTGTGTGGAGGGCCGGGGGGAGGGGCAGTGGGAGGGGCTGGAGGGCAGAGAGGAGCAGAGACACTGCCATAGAGGAAAAAGTAAATGTGACAGTGCGGAAAGAAGAAGCTAGATAACATGGAGACAACACTTAAGAAAATAACCGCAATCACCACTCCCTCCTCCACCGCCACCTCCACCCTGGCCACTGCCAGCTCCGTTTCCTCTCCAGAGTGTCAGAGTGTTCCCACGTCGGCAGCTCCCGCTTGGAGTGTGGGCAGGCCCACGCGCTGACGGTGAGCAGAGGCCGTCTGTCTCCGCAGAGGAAGAGGGGGGGAGGTGCCCCCCCCCACCCCCCACCCCCGCCGTGGCCGCCCGGCCGTGCTGCGACACGCCACTGGGAAAGCTGCTCCACCTCTCTTCTCACCGTGTGAAGGGCATGTTAATGAAGATCTCCAGCAATGGAGAAGTCAAAAGTGTGTGTGTGTGTGTGTGTGTGTGTGTGTGTGTGTGTGTGTGTGTGTGTGTGTGTGTGTGTGTGTACAGTACATGTGTGTTTGAGTCTTTATTGACACAACCTCAGCATGGCCATACAATCAGGGTTTATTTTTTAATTCAGCAATGTTCTTGTCAGCACTTGCACAAATGGAGTGTATTACTATAAAGTCATATTCTCAATACTATTTTCTGTTCCTGTTATTTCATATCTAAGTACTGTGACTGCACACCTATGTGAAGTGTAGCCAGCGTGTCTCCTTGTGTTCTTTAAACAGCAGCACCAAAAGCCTTAATCACATCCTTGACCAAGAAAATCAACAGAGAACTATTGCAGGACACCTAATCCACTGCCTGTGTGTTCTGTCTGGCATCCGCTTTACAAGTACAACATCCCTTCCATGCTTATCAACTCATGTGACCACCCTCTCTGCAGACAAGAAAAAAAATACGATCCTCCTTCCTGTGTAGAGTTGTGTCCTGTTCCCAAGGAGAGAGGGTCAGGGGGCCATCTGTTTAATGTCACTGCTGCCCACCGCTCTTGGGAGGGGTTATCAGCACTCAGAGAGCTATCTGACCCTCTCCTACAGCTCCGCCACAACTCAGACAGCATCTGGAAACAGGACTTGGGGGTGGGGTTCCTCGGAGTGCAGAACCCTCTTCCATGTGTGATAAGCCTATTTTTTTCAGTTTTTGTTTTGTTTATGCATCATTTCAGAAGCCTGTCCGTCTTTCACGCACACTTAAAACTTTGTATATACACACACAGACACACACGTGTGCGCTTGAATGCATGTTCATACACGCACATGCACATATACGCAGGCACATACATATGCGCATGCGTGCGCACACACACACACACACACACACACATACACACTCTCACATGCACACATATGCACACATATGTACACATATGCACACACGCACGTAGATCAACGGATAGCAAGACAGACTTTTTCAAAACCGCTCCTTTGGATAAAACTCCCTTCTCGAACAGGACGGCCCGGACTCACTGTATGTACAGTAATAAAACTGTCACACTGAGTAATGGATTGATGCAATTACACAATCCGTCTGAAAACCAGGCTGAGCGCTGGGAGCCACACAGGCGGCCCCGGGGAGGTGCAGCTGGCGGGACCGAGGGCCCGGCTCGTCGGAGCGGCGTGGGGAATGAGCGCGGGCCTGAAGAGAACACACTCAAAAGGCACCAATCATCAGAAGAATGACATGGACCCCAGCAAATTAGAGGCTTACCTTTCCATCTGCTGAAGGAGGCAACCGTCACTCGTTTTCTTTGCTCTTCGCTGCCTCCCTCTCTCTCTCTCTCTCTCTCTCTCTCTCTCTCTCTCTCTCTCTCTCTTTTTTTACTCTTTTCCCCTGAGTCTTCAGTTCATGCCTTTCAAAAGCCTAATGAATTACAGACACACACTGCCATTCTAGGGAAGAAAAGACAAAAAAAAAAAAACTCCAGCATTTGCCGTCTTCACGCCGTATGAAAGTTTAACCCGGCCCTTCATTTACTGGCTTCTTTGATGAATTAAAAAGAAAAAAGTTTACTCTCTCTTTCTCCTTCTCTATTGCTCTCTCTCTCCCTTCCTCCACATCTTTCTCTCTCTTTCCCTCCCCCTCTCTCTGCCTTTCTTGCTCTGTTTTCAATGTATCCTCTATGGCGTAAAATATTCACCAGGTGGGATTTGCCGTGTTCGTCGATACTGTGTCAGCTCATCAAACAAAGAGCCAGACTATAATCTGAGATTTGAAACATGGTGCTCTCGGAAGATAAATAAATAAATAAATAAATAAATAATCAAATATCAACAAAAAAAAAAATCTTTACATCTCTACTGTAGCTTCCCCTGTTCTGTTATTCAACCTCCACCTGTCTTTCTGAGCATCGAGAGACTCGTATTCCCTTCTCAGAGAAAGTAGCAGACACACTACACACAGCAGACCAGACAGATATAATAACATCTGAAGCTGAATCCTGCCTCTTTGATGCAATCACCAAAATCGCTCAGGGGTCAGCAACTGCAAGAACAGAACACAGATTACGGACTTGAAAACTAAGTTTGCACCATCCTGTGAGCTCCAGCCGGGAACAGCCGGCACCGGTTCAGTCCTACACATGCCTGAACGCTGCTATCCTGAAGAGTGGGAACAAACATGTGACCAGCTACACTCTCAAATGCAAAAACAAGAAAGTATTCCAGCAATCAAGCACCAAGTTCCCTTTTAAGTGGCGTCTAAACACACTAAATCTAGTTCCTTTCTTTCTTCCTTTCTTTCTTTCTTTCTTTCCTTCCATCCTTTGTATTCTTTCTTGGGACATATGGGTTATATATGCACCATGTTTTATCTGTTTAAATAACCGAGGGAGAGCAGCTATTTTTGTTCCTCACTCGGTGTCCAAGCTGAATGAAGTTCACTGAATTCTCAGAGGCCAGGACATGCCAATAAAATGCATACAGAGAAGGTATGTCAGGCTGACTAATCACACTCAGAGAGATCAGACAGACAAATCAAACACAGTTGGTATACAGAATAGCTTGTTTAACTATCGTGCTAACTTGGACCAAGGTCAGTCGAAACACAAGAAAGTAGGTCAGGACGACTAAACGCACGCAGAGACACATGTCCTGCATATCTAAAGTGATACAAAGAGAAGCCGTTCTCTTTGCAGCTGTGCCTGAAAGCTGGAGACATGGGTTTGGGCCCATAAGGTTGGTGGTTCAAGCCCTGCAAACAGCAGTAACCTTGGTTGACGTGTGGAGCAAGGTCCCCCCAACATCCCAGGTAGCTGCTGTAGGTGGCTGCCCACTGTTCTGGGGTGTTCACTCTGGATGAGTTAAATACAGAGACGGATTTCCCTAAGGGGCTTGATAAAAGGTATTGCTTCTTCTTCTAATGTTAGCCCAGGATGACTAACATGAGGCCGGGATGAATACAAACAACCTTAGTGAGACAGCCTCACAGGGATGTGTTGTGTTGTGATGAGAGGAAGGGCACTTTGAGAATGTGTGTGGTGTTCCTCATGGCCTCTAGTACATCATAGAGTGCAGTCTCAACTCTCTTTGCTGTGGTCAGAACGCACACTGATAAAGGTCAGAGACCAACCCCATCAGTACTGCAGACAAGAGGCTGGGTCGTCTGTCCCTGTATTATTATCTGCAGGATGACACTGGGTAGTTATTAACTGCATTAATAAATGCAAATGTTTTTGTTTACATGTTTTTGTCAGTCTGGTTGTTCTTGTCATTGCTACCATTTTTTTAACCATTTTTTCCACCATTAATGTTAATAATCATATTATTTATTAAACTAATGGATTATCCAGATAAATCCAGATTATTCTGGATTATATTATCAGACAGTGAAGAAGATGTATACTTCTAATTAGCCCAAGATTTTTTCTAAGAAAAGATGATTATGTGGTCACATTATAGCATTTTAAAAAAATAGCTATTCAAAACTTTTTTTATGCATCAAAACTATTCCAAACGGTTTTACTGTTCACATGTTGGAAGACCTTTCACATAAAAGGGATCTGTGTCATATGTATAGAAAATGTGACATTACTGGTGTAGGCAGTGCTAACCAACCCACATTCCCACATAATGTCTGTTGGCTGTTTCTAAACAAGGAACCTTGAATGTGTTCGTTAATACAGGGTTAAGATGAAGGAGTTCTTTTTTTTTTGCTAACGTTTTAATTGACAGAATTTAATTGAGTCTCATGCTTGTACAACTGTTGCGTTCATGTTCGGGAGTTATTCTGGGGCAAGGGAACATGTCACGTACCCGTGTGTGTGTGTGTGTGTGTGTGTGTGTGTGTGTGTGTGTGTGTGTGTGTGTGTGTGTGTGTGTGTGTGTGAGCGAGTGCAAGTGTGTGTGTGTGTGTGTGTGTGTGTGTGTGTGTGTGTGTGTGTGTGTGTGTGTGTGTGTGTGTGTGTTGGTTACACCAAGGTCAATTCTCTGTGTTTACTTTCAGCACCTTGTGGTGGCACTGCAATATTTGACACTTGAATTTAAGACTTCATTCACTCCATAGCTCCATTTAACAACCTGTACTGACTGTACCTCTGTGTGCTTGGTTTATGTTCAAAGTAAATAGAATACCTGTTGAAGGGGCTTCAGTACACTTTAATCCCAGCAACCCTCTCTTCTCCAAGCTCCTCCAGCAAACACAACTGACCACAACAACCCCAGATCTCAGACAACTTACATCAG
Source organism: Brachyhypopomus gauderio (assembly GCF_052324685.1). Classification (NCBI taxonomy): domain Eukaryota; kingdom Metazoa; phylum Chordata; class Actinopteri; order Gymnotiformes; family Hypopomidae; genus Brachyhypopomus; species Brachyhypopomus gauderio. Next base: position 222,003 of record NW_027506929.1, on the reverse strand, counting down.
AGGGAACAGCAAAGCAGACAAATATCTTAAAACTATCTTAAACTCCCAGGATTGCATTTCAAGGACGTAGCCCACTGCAGCAGCATCTTCTTTTCACTTAGGCGAGCCGCATCTAAATCAATAAAGCAAAACCCTTGAGATTTGATCTAAGTGCCTTGATCTCTAAAGTAAGCTTGACAATCTGCAAATCAAAAATTAGCATTAACGCCAGCAAGCTGTTACTGCGTTTGAAATCGGATGATGGATGCACTAATCACAGCTAAGGTCAGAAGCTTCATTTCAGCAATGTTCGGGTCCACTTTACGATAACCAGTGACTCCACCAATCAGAGGTATTTAATTTCACCTTCTGTACAGTTAACAGTGCCGTTTGATGTCTGCAGCTATTTAACATCTGTTTTCGGCTCCTCTCTACAGATTCTCTCTTCTCCACTAAAGGCTGCTGTAGTTAAATCCAGATTCCTGTTCAGGAAAAATAACTCCAAAATGCTCAGGTCTGGCAGTGGGCTGTATAACACAGGCAATTTAAATAGAAAAAAAATTGGAAAACAAAGAAACATAAAAAATAAAAGAACAGATGAGTCGCGTCTGAATGGCAGCGGCACTGAAGGAACTCCCAGAAATGCATGACAGCATTCAGGGAGAGAGGGGTGACATTCCTGCTGTCTTACACCAGAGTCCGAGCTAGCCAGTTCTCCTGTTTGTCATTAAACGGTACCATCTCTCTGTTCATCGAGGTTTTACTTCAGCTGTTTTATAACAAAAGCCGTGGAACTTTGCTCATGGCCAGAACTAGAACAGACATGTGGGATTTGGGAGGATCCTTTGAATGTGTCGATATAATGGCTCAGCAATAAACTTTACACCATTTTTCATCTTGCTGTTTCTAAGTAAGCAGAGCGTGGTAAGGCCGTCCCAGTCTGAGGAACATGTGTGTCCCGCAGAGAAGAATTCACACATAGGCAGACGATGATCCCAACAGGATGTGCCAACTCTGGGTTGACGCTGAAGATGCTGGCTCTGCCGTCCAGAGAAACACGGGCGTAAAGACGTCTTAAGCCCTGGGGCCTGCCCCTGCATCTCCGATGGAGAACCAGAGCGAGCAGAGGCTGTATTTTTAGAGACATCTGGCTTGCGTTTGGAGGCGGAGTGTGGAGGAGAAGGCCCTTGCTGCAAATGGGTACCAGAGGCCCCTGAGACTGGGCAGTCGCCGTGGAAACACTGCTCCATCCTGCTGCGCGGGTCGGGCCGGCGTGAACGCTGCACCGGCACCGCGGCCCGGTCTGTTTCTGGTTACCTCGGATACAGTGTGCTCACCCGAAGATGAAAGTGTTTGGGCCGGTTTCACTAAACCTGCCAAACGAGACGTGGATAAGTGACGACGGCCACTGATTGGTCACTTCTGCTCTGGCCTAAATCCCCAGGATGAGGGCCCCGAAACACAAACCTTTCCACAAGCTGCTGGTAATGGAGGATAAATGAGCGCACTTGTCTTAGTTCGTACATGTAACCCAATCTTGAATTCTGCTGCCCTGCACGCCTTCCCGTTATACACCTCCACTGGAACTGCCCTGGCCCAGGGGCAAAATCAAAAAGGAAAGGCAAAAGCTCCCTTCTCCATTAGGAGGACTTCGCCGCACCAGTACCGCCTGGAACCCAGAGTGTGGCTTTGAAGTAACAGCAAGGGGAAAAGTAAATTTGACATTACTACAGCCTGCATTGCTTTAATGCAAGCAGAAAATAAGACTTAACCCCTGTCACTCCCCATGCTACTAAACCACATATGCCAGACTGTTGAAAAGAATAATCCATTGGGACTGAGAGATGAACTGAAACAAAAAAATCCCTTAGAAAAAGAGAAAAAGAGAAAGAAAACAAATACAATCAAACATTAGTGCTTGGGTAAGCATCGTGTTCCCTGGCTTACTTGTGGCCCTCAACCTCATACCAACTCCACAAAAAAGAACAGAGGGGTGTGAGGGGGGCCAGCCTCTCAAAACAGTTTATGCAAACAAACATCAAGCACAGCTATTTGTATTGGCATCACTTTACACTTAACCGCCCGCAACCCACCGCAGATGGGCCCTCTCCCCGGGGGCCATAGAGACAAGAGGGAGAGAAGAGAGAGAGAGAAACAGAGAGAGGGAGAGAAGAGACTGAATGAGAGAGAGACAGACAGGCAGACAGAGGGAAAGAAGAGAGAGACAGACAGACAGAGGGAGAGACGAGAGAGACAGACAGACAGAGGGAGAGAAGAGAGACAGACAGATTGAAAGAATACAGGAAAACATGGTGGAGGATAGCAATGCCAGCTATAAAAACATCACGTTATGGCAAAACACGGACACGGACACGGACGCCGACAATGTTTATGTTGTAATCTATGACACAAGATGATCATAATTAGTGTGACAACAATCCAAAATGGGACCGATTTGCTTTTGGAATGAAACAGGAAAAACGTCTCTCTGTCTGCTTCTCTCTCTCCAGGAGACACCATTGTCCAGAAGCCATCCTCCAGAACACCAACCACACACATTCTGATACACATCCACACTCCAATGTTTAACCACACACACAACGCAAATGTGAAACAATAAACAAGAAACATGCAAGGCAAACCCACATTTAACAAAACACACAAGAACAGACACATACATCATACAACACACACACACACACACCCACACACACACACACACACACACACACACACACACACACACACACTTGTACTAACCAATTCACTTCCACAAGTCACTGCCAGGCCACTGTGTATGTGACAAGCTACAAATCTCTGACAGTAACACTGATGATAGGTTTACATCACATCCTTCAGGGGCATCTGCCAGCTACTGAAGCCTATACACACCCCCACACACACGCACACGCAAACACACACAAACGGGGGGGGTGGGGGGGGTGGTGACAGTAGACACACAAGCAAGAAGTCAACTTATACTTCCTTACATGAAAGTACTGGAATTCTTCATTTGGTTTTGAAAGGACATGAAACTGTTACATCATGACCACCGTAATGGAGACGTGAGGCGTCCCAGGTGTTATTCATACCGTTCTTCTACTGCAGTGGTTAAAACAGCTTTTTTTTTATTTACTCCTCTTTTCATGACAGGAAGTTCAAACTAGATTTTAGCATTGTCCTTTCCTGCAGACTGTCCTATTCAGGTCATTAACCACAGGAGTACTTAATGATGCCTAATTATGAGACTGTGATAAGATATAGGTAGGGAATAAACCAGCTCACCACCTACACTCAGGGGCATTATTAGAAAGAAAAAAACTGACTGAGAACTTTTTTGGTTGTGATTATTTAATAAAGCCACTAAAGTCCCTCCATGGTCAATTTAATCTGCAGCTCAGACAAAGTTTATTTTGGGTTTTGTGGGGCACTGGTTTGGCCACTATGATAATAATTTGAGTACATCTCATTAGAATATTTATTACTTTCTTTTCAATTTTTGGAAAATTTAACAGCATTAATACCTGGCCGGGAATGTAGTATGTACTGGGGCGGGGGTGTGCGTGTAATAATTCTGGTCCTTGTGTGTCAGGGATTCATCAGAATATATCAGGCCTATATCAGGTTTGCCTAATGAGGCATCAGTCTAGCACACTCACAAATGGAACCTCCCTTCCAGACCGGCTCTTTCTGTCTCCTCTTATTATTATTTCATAAAAAGCTCTGATCTGTCTTATGAAAAACCTGCAAAGCTTTGTGAAATTCATTAAAACAGCATGAGAAATGTATTAAATGTGAAGGTGAAGCCGGCTGTTGGTTTAACCTTTCTGTGCAGTCGTTCTGAGCCATGATAATCCTCATGCAACGCTAACAGAGGCACTAGCACACTCACACTCGCGCGCACACACACACACACACACACACACACACACACACACACATTCACAGAAGTAACCAAAGAGCCCATTCACACACCTGAGCTGTAGTGAGCTTTGAACACTTTATACATATACATTAGGGTTTGCTATAGGTGCTTTCCAGAAATAGACTATGACACGTGCCACTTCTGCGTTCCAACTCTGAACAATCTAAAGAAACATTCTACAGAACATTAAATGATACAGAAAGTGATCTCGATTTTTTTTATTACAGTTTTAGACAGTGAAGTTTAGTATATATTCAGTATTGCTCTAGATTCTCTAGATTTCTGGTGTCAAGTCTATTGTTACAGCTGTAGCGATATAAACCGTAGCTGTTTAACAAAATTAACATGACAGTTTAGAACGGCACAAAAATGAAACTGTTCATACACAGCGGTAGCAACTGTATCTCATAATTACCATCTTAACTGTAAATGGAATAGTCCTATCCAAAAACCACAGCACAAGTTGTTCATAGGAGACAAGTGACGTGTTAATGTCTGAATTTAGACAGAGCGGCACCTAGCACCACACGGCGGTGTGGGAATAGCAGGTTGGTAAAACGATACGGGCGGATTGAGGAGCTGGTCAGCCCGCCCTGCCTCTTCAATTAAAGCTGCTTTAGGTTTCAGTCCCCTTGATCCACCGCCAGTGCTGCTTATACATAATGCATGAGTGGCTCCACGTGCACTCGGGCTATCATGCGCGCCCTTGCGCGGAGGTCGGAATTCAGCAAACTATCATGACCGCACGTAAGGTGATCTGACCTTCCGTCTCCGTCTCCTTTGGTGTTTAATACTCCTAACGCACGCAAGAATGAGGTGTTTCCCTTCCAAGCGCTTTATTAATGTGATCAGTGAATTGTACTTGGAGGTGAATTATCAAGAAAAACGTCTTTCTTTATTATGTCAATCAAGAGCTCTATTAATAGGTAATCCTATTTATTTATTACACGCTTAGCTGAATATGTCTGAAAACACATAGTCTACTTTAAACTTTAAATGCATATAATAGACAATCACAAGTGCAAAAGGCTGTATTATTTGAAGAAATGTGATTTAATGTGTTTAATGTGTTCATGGAGTTTAAACTGACACCTCGCGCGCCTTTCCAGACTTCCTCCCCGCCATTTTCTCCCGGGCAACATCAGGAATACGTGTGAAGACACGTCATACCAACACGCTCGTGGCAAGACGTCGGCGGCTCCGCGAGGACCATGGCTTTCGTCGTCGTGAAGTATTCAGGGGCCTGAATGCGGTCACTGTAGCTTATACTCCGTTAGCCTTTGTGGTTCATCTTTCCATCAAGGATCATATCTACTCGCAGCTCTCTGGCGCCACTCGAAGAGAAAGCACGTAATCGCAGAGGGATCTCCAGGGAAGGCGCTCATCCCTTTTAAGCAAGGGCAATTATATATTCTCCGTATATTATGCCTGGCAGTGGTGGAAATAAGGAGAGAAGAACTCGTGCCTCGCGCTAAGGTTATAGGGAGGGACATCAGCGTCCCTGCAGTGACTGTTCTGCGCGAGGCACAATAAGTGCGTCAGTATTGTTCTGAAAGAACTGGGAGCGGTCGGCCAAGGTGATATTAACAGTTCATAGTTCAAGCCACTGGTGGAATGAGAGCGAGATTTAATTATATTGTCTCAACAATCAAATAAAGCTTCGTATTTTTACTCTTTACTTTTATACCGGGCAAAGGAGCGTTATTTCTCCCGTTCGTTTCAAGTGCGTATCGTTCGATTAAAATGCGATTCTCGTCACCTCCCACTGCTGCGTATAATTAGACATGAGAGATTCAGCTTCCAGTTCTTTTTTTTCTTTTTTCTCCTCCCTTCTTTTTCCTTTCTGCTCTTCGAATTTCGAGGCGCATTCTCAGTCTGTAACTCCCTGGTTAAACAAGGCCATTTCCATCTGTTAATTGATGCAATTACGAATTTATCGTAATGGTCACGTAGGTCCCGAGATACACATCAATCAGTCTTCTATTGACCTGCCAGAGCCTTTCCCCGCGCATGCCCGCTGGGACTGCTCCTTTCCCTAATAGAGAGAGACGGAAACATCAGTGTCATTAACATCAGGTCGGACCTCTGCGCGGACAGACAGATGCGAGGTCTTTAGCCACCACTTCCGTTCATCCTCTTATCAAGTGTGCGTAAACCCACTGATGTTTTGTAGCACAGGACTTATTAGACTAGCAAAATATCCAAAGTAAAATTGAACAAAATAGCATATAAACAAATCTATAAAAAGTTATTTGTCTGTTTGTAGATAATATGATAATGGTATTAAGAAGAAATCCATCAAAAAGGGCTACCTTCAAGAGTACAATAAAGATAGAGGTACACGGCGAAGATTAAAAATGAAAGAACTGCTTTATTGTGAAATGGAACGTAATGAATTCGTTTAAAATGCAAGTTTACATTACAGCTTACATTAAATCTGTTTAGTATCCGTTATACGCGAACCTAAAATAAGATTAATGTTTCTCAGAGAGACTGATCCCTCACACATTTTGTTTCTTTTAAAAACTCTAAAACACGTTATTGCACAAAACCGAGATGACAGAGCTGTCCAAAACACATTTCAAGTAAAGCGCGCGCTTGTGCTTGTGATTGGCAGACATTATTCTAGCCTCGCAGAGCCGGCGTTCCGGGACCACCGTGACGTCACTCCGAGACCCGGGCACGAGTGAATGCTAAAGTACTATAGAGGCGCAAATAATGGCACAAGCAGAACTCCATATCTTGCAAGTCTTACGTTATCCTTTAAGCTTTCTTCAGCACCGCCAACAATCATTTTATACTTGATTGGGATTTACTCCGAATTCTATTTCCTTAGGGGGATTACACGTACGTATAAATCTAAGATCAGGTGTAAACAGCCAGAGCACTCCCTCTTAAGTGCAGTCATCTATTATTGAGCGAAAGGCCGAGCATGGAAATGTGTGTAAGACGGTGGATTTGAGCTAGATTTGGTTTCAATCGATCAGCGGAGAAGAATATTACTGATGGTAACTAAAGAAGCAGCTATGTCTTTCCCTCAGTTTGGATACCCTTACAATGCAACTTCTCAGGTAAGCAAATAATAATACTAATAATAACATGTATTGTTGTTGTTTGTCATTAAAGCTCCGTGCCAATACACACAGTCACGTTTTCACTTTTACCGTGTTTTGGAGGTAGCTTTAAATTTGATGCAGCTTTCTTACTGACGTCAAACTCAACAGTACATGTTGTCTGTCCACATTTAGAGTAATGCGCAATTTGAATTATGAATGAACTCACGTGCTGTTGTGGGGTGACAAAAACATGTGTACATTACCTTTAAGGTGTAATTGCAGAGCGCGCGGCTCCTCCCTTCACCGGGACTGTATAGTGTGCGCAAATTGGCCAAGCCGTTTTAACTTTTAACCACGTTAACATCTATAAACTTTCATGGAACTTTTTGTATGGCTAATGATAATCTACTTTTATTAGACTTTTAGTTAATCTCAACACTGTAAGAAGTCAGAGAGCGTCAAACTTCTTCACAACATTCTTAAACATGGCGAGAAGTTTTTGAATCACTTTTCAGCTGCATGAAATTTAACGCCCACCTTCTATTTAAAACATGAATGGCATTAAAAATAACTGCATTTTCATAATGATTCTCTACATTTATAGTTATTACTAATATCAGACTGACTTTATGAACAGTACATTTTTATGTCGAATACAGAATTTTCTGGAAAAATATACACCTTACCTTCGTACGCTACATTTCACCAAAGCAAAACGAGCAAAGATTAAACATGTCTACAGCAAACAAATAACGTGTCCTTCCATAATTTTCTTCATACAGTTTTTAGTGTCGCCAAACCCCACTACGACTTGCTGCGATTCGATTTCCAGGTCGGTTTCTGAGGGATCCAACGCGTCCCAGACCACCGGCACCTTCTGCTGTCCCTCATACCAGAACCGGCTCCTGGCGAGCACGCGCACGGAGCTCAGCGCGGCGCTCGGGATGTACAGCTCTCCGTACACAGCGGCAGCCACAGCCGGTCACAATTACGCCAACTACTTCCAGTACAGCACCGACCCGTCCACAATATACTCCACGCTGGTATGTGGTGCATTTTAATTTGATTAAAAGGCGTTCTGCATTTAATCGATCGACTCATCACAGTCTCTACGCTCTATCGATTACTTTTTGTTGTTTATAGCATCAAGCAGATGAGGACCGAAGTAACTTTGAATAATAAGCGAATAAGGATACTATCTCTGTTTTTTCCTTGTTCATAAAGGACATTTTACTGTATTGTAATGACTTTGTGTAACGCAAATAATCCAGAAAATAATAAGCAGAAAATAAGGCCACAAAATGCAATTTATGCGTTTCACTTATAGCCTACTATATTTATATTTCCAAAAAACAAAAATAGAAGCTAGGCTATCATAACACTTCCATTAAAGTTCGATACATAGACTACTATACACTTTGTGCTTAACTACTTTTGTATTTTAAATTTTATCCCACGCGTTGTCTTTGCAGACTCCACAGTATGACGTTAAGGAGGGGACAGGGAACCTTCACAGTGGGATACCACAGCATGCTGCTTACTATCCGTATGATCACTCCCTGAGTCAGTATCAATATGACAGGTAAGAGTTACAATAACACGTCACTAGAAACCCCCATGACAAGATTTTAAAGCAGTTTTGGGTATTGGCAGGACAGATGAATTAGGTCTGGATTTTTACTATGCATACTTAGGAAAGGTTGGTGTCAGCTCCACAAACATGGGCAATCATTGACCTTTAATATTACATTTGTGACAATGATGGGTTTTTTTTCCATTAATGCATGAATGTAGGAATAAAACAATAATATAGACATCTTTCTTCAGGTATGGGACTGTAGACTTTAACAGCACAGCCAGGAGGAAGAATGCTACTCGAGAGACTACAAGCACTCTGAAAACATGGCTCTATGAGCACCGGAAAAATCCCTACCCCACCAAGGGCGAGAAGATCATGCTGGCCATCATCACCAAAATGACCCTCACTCAAGTGTCCACCTGGTTCGCCAACGCCAGGAGGAGGCTGAAGAAGGAGAACAAGATGACCTGGTCACCTAAGAACAAGACTGGAGATGACAAGAAGGACATCCTGGATAAGACAGAGGAGGAGAGCATCACCAAAGGTTCCTGCTCCATGTTATTATCAGCTTCATCTGTACTTAGACACTAATCTTAGTAATAATAACAACACCTGACGTCGGCTTAATAAGAATAACACCTGAGGTTTGTTTTCTAACAATAATAACACCAGAGGTTGGTTTTGTAACAATAATTTGACCTGAAGATAGTTTTCTAACAATAATAAAGTTAGTTTCCAACAATGTGCTGGTTTGTTATGAGGCAGAGCTGTTAATAATTTGTATGAATAGTTAATCTGCTTATTTTTGTTTCTAAAAAATGATTAATGAGGCAGAGGCATTTTTTCCCAATGTCTCTGAGAGTGCATATCTTCATTCTTACGCAGACCCTAAAGACGGCAAAGAGGACCTCCACCTCAGTGACCTGGATGACATCGAGGATGAGGACGAGGACTGTGACAAGCTGGACGCTGAGTGTGATAAACACAGACAGGACACGCCAGTTCTCCCCCCGCCCGTCCTGCCCATGGCCAACCCTGTAAAAAAGGACTGCGATTCCAACCTGCCCATTTCCTCCACTTTACCGTCTTTCCCCTGTGGGGTGAAACGCATGTCGTCCATCATGCCCGACTGCATGGACCCTCTGGGTCCCAAGTCACGGCCTCCCGTTTTGCCTGTTTCTGTCTGCCCCGGGCCCTTCTCCCACTTCCAGGGGTCGGAGCAGAAGCCACGGATCTGGTCCCTAGCCCGGACCGCTTCTGCTGGTGGGGTTGTGCCAGGAAGTCAGCATGGGGCCGACCTACGGACTGGGGGCAGAGCCAGGAACTGCCAGGTACAGGCAGCCCGAGCACTGGCGGTAGAGGGTGGCGGCCAAAGCAGGGACACCAAAGGACTCCAGGAGCCCACACACCTGGGGCACACAGAGAGCCTGTTTGAAGAGGAGCTACAGGGGCGGAGTAAGGTGTACAGCATGGGGGGCTACAGAGAACTACAGGTGTATTGCTCCTCCTACCAGGCTGTGACAGATTCATGCCAGTATTCCAACATAGAAGGTAAATCATTTCAGCGTGTTTTTTTTCTCTCTCTCTCAAACAGGGCATCATAAAATGACAACATTGTGACCTTATTGACCTCTTGCTCTATACCTGCAGGTTACAGTAAACTATTGTGTAGTGTGTTGTAATTCACTTCATTTATTTGTTTCCAAATTCAAATCAAACTTAACCATGCATTCAGGGCTGGTCCACCGCATACACAGTGACTGTGTCCTGATGGTTTGTGGAGTTCTGTACTGTGTCTTGTGTGGTTTGTAGGATTCTGTACTGGGTGTAATGGGACTATGTCCTGTGTGGTTTGTAGTTCTGTACTGGGTGTAATGGGACTGTGACCCATGTGACTTGTAGGGTTCTAGAATGGGTGTAATGGGACTGTGTCCTGTGTGGTTTGTAGGGTTTTGTACTGGGTCTAATGGGACTGTGTCCTGTGTGGTTTGTAGTTCTGTACTGGGTGTAATGGGATTGTGACCCATGTGACTTGTAGGGTTCTAGAATGGGTGTAATGGGACTGTGTCCTGTGTGGTTTGTAGGGTTTTGTACTAGGTCTAATGGGACTGTGTCCTGTGTGGTTTGTAGTTCTGTACTGGGTGTAATGGGACTGTAACCCATGTGGCTTGTAGGGTTCTAGAATGGGTGTAATGGGACTGTGTCCTGTGTGGTTTGTAGGATTTTGTACTAGGTGTAATGGGACTGTGTTCTCTATGGTTTGTTGTTCTGTACTGGGTGTAATGGGACTGTGTTCTCTATGGTTTGTTGTTCTGTACTGGGTGTAATGGGACTGTGTCCTGTGTGGTTTGTAGCGTTTTGTACTGGGTGTAATGGGACTGTGTCCTGTATGGTTTGTAGGGTTTTGTACTGGGTGTAATGGGACTGTGTCCTGTATGGTTTGTAGGGTTTTGTACTGGGTGTAATGGGACTGTGTTCTCTATGGTTTGTTGTTCTGTACTGGGTGTAATGGGACTGTGTCCTGCGTGGTTTGTACGGTTTTGTACTGGGTGTAATGGGACTGTGTCCTGTGCGGTTTGTAGGGTTTTGTACTGGGTGTAATGGGACTGTGTCCTGCGTGGTTTGTAGGGTTTTGTACTGGATGTAATGGGGCTGTGTCCTGCATGGTTTGTAGGGTTTTGTACTGGGTGTAATGGGACTGTGTCCTGCGTGGTTTGTAGGTATCTGCTGTGGAGGGAAGTCTGAGGTTGAGTCTCCCCTGCTTGCTGACACGTGTCTAACACTGCAGAATACCAAGGCAACAGCTTTCATACCTGTGATGAAGAGGTGAAGGAGGTAAGCACATCTCTCTCTCTCACACACACACACACACACACACACACACACACACACACACACACACACACACACACACACACACCAACTTATAGGCATATATGATGTTTTTCTCAAAAAAGTCCACAGAAGCCACACCGACATCTGTGGTTTCACTGAAATAGCAGTCGATAAATCCAATTGGATTACTGCTTATTGGATAATACTTCAGTCGTTCAACAAACTCAGATGCATCATCACTGGTGGCACAGGAAACATCTAAATACATTAATAAGATTTGATTGATCTAACAGATTTAACAGAGAAAATGGATCAGTATAACTGGATTGCTTATATTTAATCTATTGCTCAACTGAACAAAAAAAGGCCTTCTGAAATCCCTACCTAACCGCAGCCCCCCATCTGTGTGTGTGTGTGTGTGTGTGTGTGTGTGTGTGTGTGTGTGTGTGTGTGTGTGTGTGTGTGTGTGTGTGTGTGTGTGTGTGTATTTAATGACAAATTATGTATGTATGTAACGTATAAATGCTGCGCTAAATTCGTGCGATACTGCGTGCTATTTCCCGTGTTATTTCCCGGAGTGTTTGTTCAGTCATTCTGCATTTCTGTCCTCAGGATGATGGAGGCGCTACCATTAAGCACTGGGACGTGTCTGTAACTTCAATTATGCACTAGAGACCTGAAATGAAGAACAAAGCTCGTGGCAGCTGAAACTCGGGATGTGAGCGCGGGTAGGGGCGCTCAGCTCTGTGAAAGCCGAGGTAGCCATAATTTTGCACAAATATAATTTCGAAAGTGTTGAAGATTTTATGCAACATTTAAAAAAATGCAACTGTTATGAAAAAACTGTGCGTGATTTCTGATGTCTGCAATGGCAATCGTAGTTTAGTGGTCTTATTTATCTATTTATTCCTTAATTATTCATTCACTATTTATTTCGTGTCATGCGTCTTCTCGATGTTTTGTTGTGTATGATATTTACGGTGGTCACGTGCTAAATGTTTACCTGTGTTTCGTTTTCTGGAGGAAAGCAAAGCTTATTGTTACTGTTTGATTTGCTTATTAAGGAGCTGAACATTTAAACCTGGAGAACATTCCAGACAAAAAGAACATCGTGAGCGGGCCTATCAGTGTTCTGTGTTTGCCATTTCTAAACTATTTTATAAGAATGCGTTTTTCAAAGACTGTCGTTTCTGTGTCATGATTTCTCTGCTTACAAATGGGTCAATTAAAACATTTGAAGCACTGCGCTTGATCAAAGTTTATCTTCTTGACTCGGTGTATAATGCCAGGACATTGCTGGAAGGTCATAATTCAGTCGAGGACGTGAATGAACTCTACAAGGCAGAGAAGAAAGGGGACATTATTCCGTCTTTGTCATTATTTAATCGGTAGTGGCATCAAACACTTTGTTAAAGTTCAGTTTCGCAACAAGGAAAGAATACGTTATGAATGCGGCATTGTGCTCGGGGCGCAAAGCAGCCTTCAGCCGTCTCATCCAGAAGAATACTTGTATTAAAAACGGGGCAGTCGGGGTGAGCGCCCATAAAAACACATTTACAGACCCATCAGTACAGTTTCTCAGTCTGAATACAATTCCTTTTGATTTACGAACGTATAGCCTACTGTTATAATCAGACGGAGTAAAGTTCCGAACAAAGTTTTTTTATGTAAGTCATTAAAGAAAAGGATCCAGCGAATGACCTACAATTTAGAAGCCAGTAAATTAAGCCACGAAAAGATAAACATTATTTCTGGTTCGACTGAGAGGATTAAATCATGTAATATGAGCATTAGGTCTGTATTATGTCTATTTGCGGAGCGCAGGCCATGGAGACGCGGTGTACCTGCGTGACTTTAGCAGATAACCCCAAGTGACAACGAAGACCACATTAAAAGCGACTGGCGCTTCTGTCGGACCCACTTGATAAATCCGATAAGGTTCTGGACCCTTCATCGCTCGTTAACAGACCTCCAGTCATTTGGGAACAGTGCAGAGCAAACAAGCAAATCCCTAACATAGTTATGGAGCCTATAGGCCTAAATATTTACCTGCAAAAGGACATCCAAAATTACCTGGCCTGTAACAAAAAGGGATTTTAAAAAAATCGGTTTTCAAGAAAAGGTTTGAAAATGAATTGACTTTGTATTTGTCCTGCGGTAAATGTAAAAGTAGAGTGGCGGATGGAAGTGCCCGAAATCATAAAGCGATCAAGGTGGCACGCACGGCTCGTCCTGCAGGTTTTACTGAAGGTCAGCGGACGGTGGTTTGAGATTATCTAGCAGGATCTACAATTCTAAGCAATCTGTCCAACAGGCGAGATAGGCCTATGTTTCGACAAATCTTCCTACATATAATCTCGCGGAATCGCATTCTGAATACTATTTTGATTAAAAGAGAATCGGACCTGGACATGGTCGATAATAACATGAAAAAGAATTTAAGAGCTCGGTATTAATTTTTAATGAAAATGTGCTCGTCCGGAATTGAAAATTCATTGTAGCCATGATAAACTCGGTGTTGGGTCAAGGGTGATTTAGCTATAGACCTGATATCACTGCAGCTAAATCGCCCAAGACACAAATGTGATACAGCATACATTTACGTAGTAAAGTTCAATTAAACAATGAATATGGAGAAAAAATAGAAGGGGCAGGATGTAAGGGGCAGGATGTAAGGGGCAGGATGTAAGGCCTACCCTCTGTTCATTTCTACTGCAATGAAAAAGAATGCCAGAGGACATGCGCGCGGGCGACATAAATAGCCTACCTTTGGCGTGTATTAAATATTTAAAGGAAAGTTAATTAAAACGGAGGCTGTAAAGAAAAGCCGCCAAACATTATTGAAGGTAATGAAGCATGCGCAATGGGATTAGCACGGTAGTTCTATACCTGGGGGGACCGACAATAACGGCATGGATTGCTGGCATGGAGCAACGAATTCGCGGGCTCAGGCAACAACTAATAGATCAATTAAGAGGCTGTCTTACATCAGGTTTACATGACATTAAATCAAGACGAGAGAGAGAACGGAATAGGTTTGAACAATGTTTGCCTTCTCTTCAGATGCAGAATGTTTTATTCAAGTTCCGACATTTCACGACGGTGCAGGGCTATTCAGGTTTTTTTTACCCCTTTTGTTTTCGGGTTTTATTTTCCGTCATTAGTATTGTTCATTATCCTAATGGACCGATGGTCTGCGTATTAGGAATGGTGCATTAGATAATCCTTTGTTAATTAACTTAAAGCAAAGGCTTTTTCTTAAAAAAAAAACACTTCTATCAATAAGATTGACAATGAATCGATCTTGAATGAATGATCTTGTCATTAAATGGATCACAGTCATAGTCATATTAATCTGAGTGACAGCATATTTAGAGTAAAGACCCCGAGCAATTACATACAGAGAAAAAGCTACAATTACTTGTTGTTCTCAATTTACAGCAAACGCGCAAAGCAACTTCATACACGTGTTTCTCTTCAGTCTACATTCCTGTTTTTATTTTCTCCGGGGTGTTGTAGCGACATCAGCCTACAGTTTAATCCAAAACAGATTTCAGATAATCTCCCAATAACAGAGGAAAAAAGCAAAGACGTTATAACGACGAGTAAACAAAAGTACTGTGGGACTGGGCAGACCAAGTGGAGTCTCGCGTGATAGAGAAAATTGTTACTTAAACTGCCAGGGTGCTGTGTCGAGTGAGTGTATGCGTGTGCGGAGAGAGAGAGAGAGAGAGAGACAGAGAGATGGAGAGGGAGAGAGTGAGAGGGGGAGGCGAATGTAGCGCGCGTGTGACCGCTGACCAGATCAGACAGAACGCTGATCCCCAAGTGCGCAGTCACTACACCCACTGGTGGACTTGGTTTCCCCCTTCAGTTCCTTTTCCTGGCGAAATATCTTCGACGTACGCCACACTTTCCTAGCACAACAGCAAGAGCACATCTGCACAGCAAACTATAATAAATTTACCATAAAATATTCGATGTTTGAGGAGCAAATGACAAGTTGTATTTCAAGGACAACAGTTGTAGATGCCACTGATCTTGACCACAGAAGGATTCTCTACATAGACACTGCATTCCCATAACATATATATTTTAATAACATTCCTTAGACATACCCCGCATGCTAATACTTTAATCACCATCAGGCTATTAGACAACCAGATTTAAATTGCTACCAAATCTCTTTAGTAATGTCACGTATTAGTCTGCATATGTACAAGCATAAGTGCTCATGTTAGGACTTTGTCCTGTCTATAAGACCCACAGTCACTGACAGGTTTAAGAATGACATTAGAGAAAAATTAAGCCAGTTTTATTACCCGTGATACATCTATTGCTTAAGTGCAATCAGTAGGCTTTTTTAAAACCCCCAGACTCTGCTAGCAGAGAATATAGCAACTCAGTCTGCTTCTGCCTGGTTATTATTATATCTGATCATTTTAACCAAATATGCATTTGCCTGTTGAATTGTTAAACTGACTCCTTCCCACTAATCCTGTCCCTTACAAAAATACATACTAAAACTATATTTTACTGTAATGTTTTAGCCAGTTTACTGTGATTTGTGTCAGCCAAATGGAATCCTTGTGTTTCTCATACTGAGAAAAACTTTGTCTATAATTCCCCAATTGTCCAGCGTCAAAGGTTAATGGAAGGTCAACCAACGCGAAATAAGGTTAGGAGAGATGGTTAGGAGAGAGGAAAGGAAAGACGTTAGGAGAAGTTAGGAGAGAGGTTAGGAAAGGTCTCTTCTCCCTCTTCCTCCCACACAGTCCTGAGTATGCAATCCTGATTATACAATCACAACATGTGACCATCTGACATGGCAGTAATGTCCAGTTCTACTTATTAAGGAACGTGATTGCAACATCATCTCCAACAACGATTTGCCTGAGGCCACACAAAGGGGGTAATGGATGGAGGTGCCATGTGATGTGTGCTTATGAGAAAAAACTCTCTGTGAGGATGGCTCCGGGTTCAAATGTTGATGAGGGGGACGGCGAACACACTTCATTACATTTTGTCAAAGAGCGTAATGAAAAGTGCGCAAGTCTTTGTTCTCGCACATGTCTCCCGTCGGGGAAATTCCTGGCCGCCGACGTTGCTACAAGGGTCTCTGCTAATGAGTTTTGTCAAAGATAATTACAGGCCCTGCTCGGTGGCCGGGCCCTGTAGATGAAGCAGCGTCTTTGTGTGGCTCCATCAGCCGAGCCGTGCGTTCTCAACCTTCCAGTGCTCTCGGGGTGACTCGGGCCACTCGACGTGCTGGCCCGAAAACGCCGGAGGTCCGTAAGCATTCTCTCACCTCCTGTGGCTCTTACATCCTCATTATGTCTCTGCTCTGACCCAGATCCTGACTCAGCAGCACAAAACATGGGCCAGCACAGACGTGACGTACCTGGGGTCAAACAACTGGGTCAAATAGGAAAATGTTTCAAACTGTGAGAACGGTGTATATAGATAAGGTGAGGATCATTCAGTAATACCCACCTTATGAGGATGTATTTACTCTGCTCTCCTACTAAAGTGTCACACCAAATATGTCAAAGGATTCAACATACCAAAATAACTGTAAATGCTCATTAGTCTAGGGTTAGTTTGTGTCTTGAGAAGTCACCCTCTCAAAGTCGCTGTGTTAGGGTGTGGTGTGTTTGTATGTGTTAAAGTTTATTATGGTGTGTATGTGTTTGTTTGTGTGGTGATATATTAAGGTGCATTTGTGTTTGTATGCGTTAAGAGTTTGTGTGTTCTAGTGTGTGTTTGTATGATTTTGTGTGTATTTTGGTGTGCTTGTATGTGTGCAATTTTGTCTGTTAGGGTGTGTTTATGTGTGTGTGTGATATTGTATGTGTTAGGGTGTGTGTATGTGTGTGTGTGATATTGTATGTGTTAGGGTGTGTGTGTGTTAGGGTGTGTATGTGTGTGTGTGATATTGTATGTGTTAGGGTGTGTGTGTGTTAGGGTGTGTATGTGTGTGTCCAGCTCTGCCACCATTGGACTAACAGACTTAAATTCCCTCATAAGCCATGTATGTCATTTTAATGTTGTCATTTAACTATGACTTTCTAATTCCCACTCACACAATCACACACACAACAAATATCATGATATTACTCTTACTAGGCCCAGAAATCATGTCCCTAAACATCTAAACCCTTATACTGAATATGTTCTTAATGTGACAATTTAAATGACAAAAAGAAAAATCTCTTTACAATAGTTCTACTTACACTAATCTAGAGATCAATTCTTACATCAAGCAAAGATGTTGTATATCACATATGTTCATCACAAGGGTGAATGTGTGTGTGTGTGTGTGTGTGAATATGTAGACTAGAAACTGTCTACTTTGGCTCTCTCTCTTTCTACGAAATTACAGTTTGCTTGTGTGTGCCGTTTCAGAGCAGGGCAAACATGTCCTAATCACAGCCCCCAGTCTACCCAAACATAGCTGGCACTCAACTATGAAAGTCAGAAAATAACAGAACTTATAGACTATCTTCCTCCTGCGTACGTTTCCCACAGCACTCCCTTCATTGCGACTGTTAGGACAGGCATACAGAAAGCCGAGATTACAGTGTCTACCACTGCACAGGGACCATTAGGCTAGCTCACAGCAGGCCTACAGTCGGTGTGCTGGGGGTGTTCAGGTAGTGTGTGGATGGTGTATAGATCTTGGGGGAGAGTACAGACTAGCACACTTCACTCTGCATGAGTGTGAGAATGGAAAAGGAAGACTTGCTTAGTCTCATTGTGTCTGCATGGAGCTCCTTGGTGAAGTAGGATTTGTAACACTTTGCAATGACGTTTCTAAATGATCATCAAATCTGTTTTTTTTTTCAAATCTGTTTTTTTTTACTGTTAACATTAACTCAGCGCTGTATGAACACCAACGCTGACAGTGTAATTAAGTTAGGGTGGAGAGGGGGGTGGTAGTGAAGACTTAAACATCTTCAGTTGTATCAAAACAGTTTGTAGTTGTTACCTGCAGCTGCTATTTCTGCTGGGTATTCACAGGTGGACCCAGCCCTAACTGTTACCGCAGTAGCGTGCCATTTATTGCACGGCTTTAGAACCATGTGTTCCCGAGCACACTGATATCAAAGAGAGGCCGTCCCAACATGCCCGCCCCGCACACTGCACAAGGTAAACCACACACTACAGCGCGCTTTCCAGCTCCACACGCAGACCACACATTGTCACAGCTCAATTTTAGACCAGCCTTCCATAAACCGGAGCCATTATGCGCGTGTGGGGTTTTCGCCCAGTTAAAAAAACCCTCCGGGCGGTGGCCAATGACAGAGCATCATAATTACGCATTTTATTGAGCATTGCGTTACAGCGAGGCCTGAATCTGTTCCCGACGCTAAGCAATTCCAGTCCCAGCCCCTCTATACACTTTCATGTGGGAGAGCGCAGTGTGCCGCAGCTTGCCTGTTTCAAAGGTGGGCTGACAAATATTTACGACCTGACGTGGAGTCACGTATAATCAGTTCTTGTGAACGTTTCAGAGGAATCTGTTATTGGAACGCGCTTATCTTTTACATTATAAATGATCCTTTCAGAGAGATTGCGAGCCTTGATGTGGTTGCCCAAAAATAATAAGTGACACATCTCTATGGAATCGCTTATGATGAAGGCGTATCAGCAAAGGTCGCGTTTAATGGCAAAATGGTGGAAATAAATCAGTGACCCCCCTCTGCTGGCCAGATAAAGAACTGCAGTCACTGTGTTCATTTGCCAGTTTCTTATTCCAAGTAGATTCTAGTCATTTTGAGCAAGACGACACGATGAACGATCAGATATTGTAGAGGTTTTTTTGTTTGTTTGTTTAAACCCTGCAAAGACAAGGAAGTCAACACATCCTTCAGTCCCAGTTTAAATAAAACTGATTGGAAAAAATAAACGAAAAAGTCCGAAATTACAACAGAATAGCTAAAAATATCTAAAACAAAGGGAAAAGGGAAATCAGGAAAAAGAAACGAGAAAAAGAAAATGCAACCAGAACGGCACTAATAAAATGCTTTGAACAAAAACCTAACCTGCTTTCTATCAAAATGAGTCAAATGTAATTGCCTCTCTTCATTTCTCCAATTCACAGCTATTCCCATTCTTAATGCCCCCATGTATTTAAATCCGGCTGCTCTAAAATGCAGATTTATGATGGTAATATGCGCTTTTCCATGCTTTAACAGCCTGTAAGGCCTTACAGCAGGGCTGCATTACCCAAAACACATATTTCCTCCTTGTATTGGGAGCTATGGGGATAGCAGTCTTTAAAATGAAAGCCATGAATCACAGTCGCCAACTATTACTCCATTAACAGAATCAGGGTTCTGTCATTCTGGCGCATGCTAATAGTGCGAGGATGATGACTGCGGCTGCTCGCAGACACACACACGGCCTCGTTTACGGCGTGGACGAGAAGGGATGCTTTACTTGTTTGGTGGTGTGCGGCTTCAGTGCGTCGGCACCCCGGCCCACCCCGCGCCCCATCGGATACCTCTCCCATCTGTTCCGCATTCTCATCCGCCACTTCCCTTCTTCCACTTGAGTTTCTAAATTTTGCATCTTTGCGGTCTTGCACCAAGCCCCATGACAAAGTCAGTGGCGCGTTTTCGCAGTCTCCGAGTGTCGCGATGCCAGGGCGAACATATTAGGTTTGTTGCTAATTTTAAAACTTGGCAGAGAAGGCCACAGTTCTAGCCGACGGCTCGAGCCCAGCACGACCGCAACCACAACGCAAACAAAGCACGAGGAACAGCAGCTCCCGGTGTTCCTTTTCACTGGAAATGTTTAGAGAAAGACTGCAAAAAATAGCTCGGCGTAATGGCGTTAGAGTGAAACCGGATCTCGGCTTGTATCTGCGGGTACGCGCGCTTGCATGCGTGCTGTGGAGAGACATAAAGCCTCAAGTACTTGAGAAGTGCACCAGAGTACACGGTCTGAACGCCCGGCAGTAACGGAAGAAAGCTCGAGAAGTTCAGTATTTCAGACCATCTCCTTTAATCCTGTACTGTGTACTGAAACTACCTGAAAGTAGTCGTGGTCCCACTCACTATGATGAATCAACAAGCAATCAAATAATTAGCCCCATGGCCACGTGCACTGGATAAGTGGCTTGCTCTTATTTCAGATCGGTAATGTAATTTTCAGCTGAATAATTGCTTTGTGGCTAAAAGAAATATACAACAGAAACATTAAAAATCACACTAAAGCACTAAACATTTTCATATAGGTCAGACAAGGTTAAAAAAAAATCTCAAATACACTGTTTTAATTAACGTTTTCTCATCAGCTTCACCACTCTACTTCATGCAAAAATATAGTCAAAAACTCAAACACATGGAAATTAGAGTAAAATGGTGTGTGATATGTGTGTGTGTGTGTGTGTGTGTGTGTGTGTGTGTGTGTGAGAGAGAGAGAGAGAGAGAGTGCAAGTGTGACAGCATGTTGTGGAAACACATTCTGGTCTTTAATTGTTTTCCCCTCCCTATAGCTCCCTTTTCAACTGTGGGCAGCCATGTTGGCTCTATGGCAGGGCCCTAAATGCAGCTGTCACTGGTGGAACTGCACTGACCTCTAGAGACCAGTCTCTCCAGGCACAACATGGAGCCCTGGGCATTCACAGTGACAGTTCTAGCACCAGGCTGACAGTGTGAGATTACTCACAAGCTGAGCTTCAGTTAAACACAGACCTGCTTATCCCATTCAGTCTCAGTCTCTCTCTCTCTCTCTCTCTCTCTCTCTCTCTCTCTCTCTCTCTCTCTCTCTCTCTCTCTATCTCTTTCTCTTTCTCTCTCTCTCTCTCTCTCTCTCTCTCTCTCTCTCACACACACACACACACACACACACACACACACACACAATGCCGACCACCCCGAAGCCTCTGTGCACTGAATCTCACCCCTACACCAACCCTTGCCTAGGCTAATGTGTTTAACAAACAGTCATTTATTCTCTACTGCTCCATAACACTGAATACAATCTGTTTTTACTTCATTATATCCAGTTCATTCACAGTTCACACAGCTCTCTCTCTCTCTCTCTCTCTCTCTCTCTCTCTCTCTCTCTCTCTCTCTCTCTCTCTCTCTCTCGCTCTCTCTCTCTTTCTCTCTCTCTCTGTGCATGTGTGTCTGTTTGCATGCACACATTCATATGTATAGGCATGTATATACTCCTATAGATTTACAATTTTGTCCCCTTTTGAGAATCCGAGAGATTATCTTAGTTTAGTTTATCAGCTAATTTAGTTTATCAGATGATTATACAGTCCTGATCCTCTTCTTCATGTGACCCTAACTAAATCCAATCCTGTTTCATACTAAGGGTCTATGTCTATGAATCTTCATGAAGACCCCTGATGTGTGCTTTTCCAAGAACAGTTCTATTAACTTTGTAGAAACATTTGTATTATGGGCAGTGAAACTTGTAAGCTGTACGATGAATCATATTTGACTGGTATGGTGCTTCACCCACAGTCATGTGCCTTGTACTGGTCACGTGAGAGGTCCAGCAGTCCCACTCTTGTATTGGGCACGTGAGAAGTCCAGCAGTCTCCCTCTTGTACTGGTCACGTGAGAAGTCCAGCAGTTTCCCTCTTGTACTGGTCACCTGAGAAGTCCAGCAGTCCCCCTCATGTACTGGTCACGTGAGAGGTCCAGCAGTCCCCCTCTTGTATTGGGCACGTGAGAAGTCCAGCAGTCTCCCTCTTGTACTGGTCATGTGAGAAGTCCAGCAGTCTCCCTCTTGTACTGGTCACGTGAGAGGTCCAGCAGTCCCCCTCTTGTATTGGGCACGTGAGAAGTCCAGCAGTCCCCCTCTTGTACTGGTCACGTGAGAGGTCCAGCAGTCCCCCTCTTGTACTGGTCACGTGAGAGGTCCAGCAGTCCCCCTCTTGTACTGGTCACGTGAGATGTCCAGCAGTCTCCCTCTTGTCTTGTACTGGTCACGTGAGATGTCCAGCAGTCTCCCCTCTTGTACTGGTCACGTGAGATGTCCAGCAGTCTCCCTCTTGTACTGGTCACGTGAGAGGTCCAGCAGTCCCCCTCTTGTATTGGGCACGTGAGAAGTCCAGCAGTCCCCCTCTTGTACTGGTCACGTGAGAGGTCCAGCAGTCCCCCTCTTGAACTGGGCACGTGAGAGGTCCAGCAGTCTCCCTCTTGGACTGGTCACGTAATTGCCATCTGCAAGCTAACATGAATGACAGTTACTGCTGGAGCTGTCAACAATGTCATTGATGGCATCATCATCATTGTCATCATAATTGTAAAAACACACAATGAGGAGCACATGAGACTGGATCAGTAAATGTACGAGCTGCAATCAGGACCTTGAAGTACCGTAGGATAATAACGGTAGGATAATAAAACAAATTGGGGAGATGTCACTGAAACTACACTGTAAGGTTTTAACACAGTTTAAAGCATTTTTCAAGCCTGAGGCAGTGCAGTGCATCACCACCTTTACATCAGATCCACACATGGGGACCTTTAGCAAACTGTCAGAATTCAGCAACGATTCTATTTTTTATACAAGCTTATATACATATACAAGCTTCATTTGACAGTGGTCACAGTGAACTCAGACAGATTCTGGATGATCAGACAGTGTGTGTGTGTGTGTGTGTGTGTGTGTGTGTGTGTGTGTGTGTGTGTAAACATGCAGGCGCACAGATGCCCTGTGCCATAAGGCTGCAGACTCATTAGGCTGGTGTCTAATGTATGAATCAAAGAGGGGAAGAAGAAACGATCAGTCTAAGTAATGGGAATCCCAGGTGAGCTATATGTGGGCCAAGACAGACCAGCTGTGCTGTCTCTCAGTGACCTCCGAACCTGAAGGCGCGTGCACACACACACACACACACACACACACACACACACACACACACACACACACACACACACACACACACACACACACACACACACACACACACACACACACACACACACAGTGTCTGTCTCCAGTCTATCCTCTACACTCACTTAAACAGCTGGTTTGAAGAACACACCACTCCACATCTACACTTCCCCCATCCCTCTGTTTAAAAAATCCCACCAGCCTTAAAACTGATGTGTAGGTATCCAGACCTGGGCGTGCCCCCATATGCTGACACACCTCTGCTCTAAGGAGTCTCCCTAGGTAGGGCACGAGGCTGCATACAGTGACACGGCCCATGTGTCAGCTGTGTGGCAACTGGGCTTGGCACATGTGTGTGACATATTTACCCGCCCAGGAGGGGGCTCTCCACATGGGGTACCGCCAAGCAGACAGATAAGGGAAAGGATAATAGTCATTTATCTGGCATTTAAAATGTGTGTGTGAGGTTGATGGTTGTTTATTTTGAGGATTCATTTTGTCAGCAGCTTGGGGTGTGTCAGGCAGGGATGGATAACCTCCCTTCTCACTCTGTCTCCCTGATGTTGAGTATCTAATACAAATACCGGTGTGCTCTCTCTCTCATTCTATCTCCCACCTCTCCCTACCCCCCTCTCTCTCTCTCTCTCCATCTCCCACCTCTCCCTACCCCCTCTCTCTCTCTCTCTCTCCATCTCCCACCTCTCACCCACCTCCCTCAGCCTCTCATTACATACGAGCACATGCAGTTCACTTTCCACCAATCTCTGCTGGCAGACAGATACTTCTGCATTAAATCTCTTAACCTCTCCAAGAGAACTCCATCTCAATCCTCATTAATCACCGATTATCACCCAGACCATGCACTTTAACACAAACACAGACAGAAAGAGAGGGAGAGAGAAACCTGATTTAAACCAGGAAGCCACCTTTGACCCCAAGTCAAAGGATAACGTAAAAGGAGAGAGTTTCACAAGTGTGAGACAGGGCCTCCACACACTGTTTCAGAACTGCTTAGTTGCATACACTGCTCCCTTCAGTACTGAGGCAATGTTCATTAAATTGATTTTTGGAGTATAGCCTTTTAGCAGCTATAAGCGTGAAATATGAACCCTTCACCACGGAGAGCATTTCTGTCCTTTTTCCTCCTCTCCATTTTTTTCTCCATTTACTTCATAACTAATGATCTGGGGAGGGAGTGTGTTTGAAATTCTCCAAGGTAACCATTTTCATAATTAAACAGTTCTAATTCTAGAGCTTTGGCTCACTCTGCGCAAACAGGCATTGGGGCAGAGAGAGAGAGGAAAAGAGAGAGGGGAAGAGAGATAGAGGAATGGAGAGAGAGAGAGAGAGAGAGAGAGGAAGAGAGACAGAGGAATAGAGAGAGAGGGAGAGCAAGGAAGAGAGAGAGAGAGAGAGAGCGCATTCCAACACCTTTCATTAGAGTGCTCACGGTAATAATACATGAGGACATTCTGTATCCCTGCTCATTAGGAACTAAACGGAGGGCATTTGTTTGTACAGGATCTGAAGAGGTTTATCAAAGCACGTGGTCAATCACATTTAATAAAGCTGAGATAATACACACTTAACGAGTTATTTCAAATTATTCAAAATATGCGTGTTGGCAAAATAAGCATCCACAGAGATTATTAATGCATCATAAGCAAAACATTTTCTAAAAGTGTTTGAAGCAAATTATGAAACCAACAAAGGGTTATTTGGAGGTCTGTGTTTATGTAAGTTTGCATGTATGTGTGTGTATGTGTGAATATGAGCATATGCGTGATTGCATGTGTATGCGTGCATGTGTGTATATGTGTGTGTGTGTGTGTGTGTGTGTGTGTGTGTGTGTGTGTGTTGTGTACATATGTGCAAATGTTTTCAACAGGGGGTCCAATCATCTTGGTATAATATATTACACCCGTGTCCCTTCATTCTGTCGATTTTCAGTGCCTGACACTTCTGACAGCCTGCCATTATAAAGAATTATATCTGAAAAAAATGAGATGTTGTTGGTTATGAATATCAGCACATTTATTAGGAGAGGCAAAACCATACAGGACCGAACGAGACCGCGAGACCCGCAGCTGTGCTGGTGGGACCTCAAACACTCACCATGTTTACATTATTAAAGAAGCTATAATAATTGCCCATATATTTCTTTCCCCATTCTTCTCTCTATAAACATGTTGAGTTTGAGGTACTTGACATTCAGCATGGTTTGTAATGTAAATGACAAGTCTATCCCCCCACCCCCGATATCTTAGCAGCCAATGAAGTGATCGAGTGGAAGGAAGGAGGCGGCTACAGGTGGGGGTCAATTATCATTTGAATAATCGGGGCGCTGCCGACGGCTCGGAGCACCCGTGAAGTGTGACATATTTCTATCTTCATGCATTTCAATGAAGTCAGACGGGTACATAAAAGGTTATCACCTAGGAAACATATTTGCCTAAGCGCAAGTTAAACATTCAAGCCAGATCGGCATAGATATTCAATTTAGCCAGTCAACCCTGACCTATAAATATTTCAACAAAACCCAGCGAGGATGATTTCCCTCCCTCACTCACTCGCTCTCTTCCTCCCGTCTTTGATCCAATTCCATTTCAGCTGCAGGAGATATGGGGAGGAGGAGGAGGAGGAGGGGAGTGAGGGATGGAAAGAGGAAAAGAGAAGAAGATAAACGAAGGGAGGTGATGGTAGGGGGGAAAAAAACCCTCAACCACACTGAGACTTTATCTGTTAATGTATTGTTAAATGCAGCTGGTCTCTACAGACCTGGAGGAGGGAGGGGGTACAAATACATAGCAAGTGAGAAACGGAGAGAAAAGACAGAGAGAAAGAGTGTGGGAGAGACTGGAAGAGATTAGTGATGGATGTCTCCTACATTTAAAAGAAATAAATACATAATCTCTAAAGTTTGCCAAGAGACCGATCTAAACTTACACATGACTCTACCTGTCTCCTTCTCCATCTCTCTCTCTCTCTCTCTCTCTCTCTCTCTCTCGCATATATATATATATATATATATATATATATATATATATATATATATATATATATATATATATATATATATATATGCATTAATCACAGTGTATACTGTGCCTCAGAGTTCCATGAATTTTGACTTCTCAAAGTGAGCTGTAGGTTATACATGGGAAGATTAATCAGAGCTAAAGCACCACACGCACACACACACTCACTCACACACTGCCTTGAACATGTCAAGCAGGCCTGCTCACAGACATGGCATTCTGTAGGCATTAAGGGAATACACAAACACACTTTTCCTTCAGTCACTGTGCACTAGTGAAGATGTGCAAAATAAAAAGTCATTTTCTCTGCTGCCTGCGGACTTGGAGCAAAGAACAGACCCCCAAAGACCCCCAAAGTGCCCCAAAGAGCCCTTTTCTAGGCCTACAGTTGCTGAGTTTTTTTCTTTTAATCTGAATGTCAGAGTGAATGAGGTATTAAAAGGGCAAGTGGATGTGAATAGTAATGTGTGAATAAACCTTTTCCGCTTATGATGTGCATAATTATGTTTTATTGTCTATAACAAAAAAGCTGCAGTCATCAAGAGAAGAGGTGTTCACAGCAGAAACACACACACACACACATACACACACACACACCCTGTAAAGCCCAGACCCACGGCACACCCACAAACGCATTCCCAGCCGACCTGACAGCCTGCTCAGCTGGGACTTTTCCAGCTCTCAGTCTCAGCATGTCAGCCTCAGCGCGAGAGACGGCGAGCGCAGACAGCGCATGCAGATCGCGCACGCCTGCGAGAGAGACACAACTGCTGTCCAAGCCCCTTCTGTAGGCCACCACCGCCCGCCACCACCCGCCGGGCCCCCGCCGGGCCCCCGACCAACGCTGCACTGTGACAGAAGACCTGTCAGCGGGGCCGTGTTGCCGTGGCGTAGGCCCCCGATTTAGCGGCGTGCAGACGAGGTGGCGCGGGGCGAAGTCTCCAGCTATTTGTCACCGCCGCACCCGTGTCAAAGTGTCAGGATGGCGGGGACAGGCGGCGGGTACAGCTGGCCCTTTAGCGCCAGAGACAGAGCCGTATGGTGCGAGACCCAAGTGCCTGTCATCCTGGAGGCTGAGTGGGGGCTGCCAGCACCCCCACATGCCTCTCTCTGCCCACGTCGAGGGTCCTGAGCTTGCTGATGTAACCGGCCCTCTCGGTCACGTCCTCTTTAGAACAGAGTGGGTCTTTCTTCCGCTGCACATACTAGCATGCTGTTGGTCTTACGGCATAGACTCACACCGATTCATACAGACGCATCAGGCTCACCCAGATTCATTCAGACTATTTAGACTCACACAGATTCATACAGACGCGTTAAGACTCGCACAGATTCATATAAACGCGTTAAGATTCACACAAATTCATACAGAGACGTTAAGACTCACACAGATTCATACAGAGACGTTAAGACTCACACAGATTCATACAGACACGTTAAGACTCACACAGATAAGACTCACTATACCAAAGTCATTGCTTGTTTCCTTTAAATAGAACATGTTGAGGAAGAGCAGGAGGCAGTATTCACTCCTCTTCCTGCCCCAGAGCATCTCCCCATAGCTACTGCAAATCTGCTCTCAACAACATAGCACAGCCTTGTAAACCTGAACAAAACTGCTCATGCATTTTTACATTGTATATTTATAATTTATATATTAATTATCTCATACAAACAATATATACACTCACTGGCCACTTTATTAGGTACACCTGTCCAACTGCTCATTAACGCAAATGTCGAATCAGCCAATCACATGGCAGCAACTCAATGCATTTAGGCATGTAGACATAGCCAGGATGATCTGCTGCAGTTCAAATCAGAATGGGGAAGAAAGGTGATTTAAGTGCGTGGCATGGTTGTTGGTGCCAGACAGGCTGGTCTGAGTATTTCACAAACTACTGATCTACGCACAACCATCTCTAGGGTTTACAGAGAATGGTCCAAAAAAGAAAAAAATATCCAGTGAGCGCCGGTTCTGTGGGCGCAAACCCACAGATGTTGATGTCAGAGGTCAGAGGAGAATGGCCAGACTGGTTGGAGCTGACAGAAGAGCTACAGTAACTCAAATAACCAGTCGTTACAAGCGAGGCATGCAGGAGAGCATCTCTGAACACACAACGTCAAACCTTGAGGCGGATGGGCTACAGCAGCAGAAGACCACAAGAACTGAAAACTGAGGCCACAATTCACACAGGCTCACCAAAATTGGACAATGGAGGACTGGAAAAACGTTGCCTGGTCTGATGAGTCTCAATTTCTGCATTCGGATGGTAGGGTTACAATTTGTCGTCAACAACATGAAAGCATGAATTCATCCTGCCGTTGTGGTGCAATGGTGTGGGGGATATTTTCCTGGGCCCATTAGTACCAATTATGCATTGTGTCAATGCCACAGCCTACCTGAGTATTGTTGCTGACCATGTCCATCTCTTTATGACCACAGTGTACCCAACTTCCAGCAGGAAAACGTGCCATGTCATAAAGCGCGAATCATCTCAGACTGGTTTCTTGAACACAACAATGAGTTCACTGTACTCGAATTGCCTCCACAGTCACCAGATCTCAGTCCAATAGAGCACCTTTGGAATGTGGTGGAATGGGAGATTCACATCATGGATGTGCAGCCGACAAATCTGCAGCAACTGCATGATCCTATCATGTCAATATGGACCAGACTCTCTGAGGAATGTGTCCAGTACCTTGTTGAATCTATTTCATGAAATATTAAGGAAGTTCTGAAGGCAAAAGGGGGCCCAACCTGGTACTAGTTGGGGTACCTAATAAAGTGGTCGGTGAGTGTGTATGAAAACCATGCAACTATATTGCAAGTAAACCTAACCCTAACACATTTTTAAAAATGACAAAAAAGCCTACAAATCCCAAGGTCTTCAGTCTCTCAGCCATGTCATTAGAACTGTGTTTTACTTATTTACTGGCAACAGAGACACTATGGCCCAAATATGTTCTGTATCTACACCACTTTGGAATGGACATTTGCTATTCTTCTCTTAAAAACAAGCATATTGAAAGGATATTGCTTTGATGATTTTTCCAGACACAGATGATGTGAGACTCTCAAAAGCTCTCTGGCCACACTGGCTGTCTTAGCCAGGAAACTTTGAATCCATTGAGATGAAGTGAAAGAACAACAGTAACAGTAAATCAAATAAAGTAGAATATGAAAATAAAAAACAGCATTAAATGTGATCACCCAATGAAAAGCAAATTCAGCTCTCTGTTCTGTCCTCAAGCCTCTCCTCATCCATGTGTCCTGTCAGAGTGGAAGGGGGATTCACCCACACCAGCAGGATGTTTATGGTCAAGTGGACTCTCAGGCGTTTTACGGTAAATTATGTCTTTCTCCCGGAAAAAAAGAACACACACTGCCTTTGCCAGGCTGTGTGTGTGTGTCTGTGGGGAGGGAGGGGGGGTAATGTTTGCAACGACAATGATGGACCAATGAGGGGTGAGATAAGAAGAGGGGAGAGAAGGCGTGAGCACAGCCATCTTGGCCGTGATATGTTTGTGTGTGTGTGTGTTTTCTTTTCTTTGTTCCACTCATCGTTCTTGTTTCCTTGCCTGACTGTCTCTCTGTGTGCCCACGACCCTCCCCCAAGTCCATCTGCTGCGTCTCCCCACGCTCAGAAGAGGAGCTCGCTCAATTCCCCCGGCTAATTACGGAGATACAAACACAGGCGGCCACAGGTTCAAGAGTGTCTTTCTCCACACACACACACACACACACACACACACACACACACACACACACACACACACACACACACACACACATATCCCCCGAGACTTTTACTAAAAATGGAAAATAAATTGGATCAACTAGCAAGACACTTATAATAAATGAAAAAAAAAACACAGTATGTCCATATTCACTTTAAAAGTTTTGCCATATTGTTGAAAACGATGCTTTGCAGAGAACACTGATAGCAGCTCTGTTTAGATCAGGGTCCAGGACACCTACACAAAGTGGGCCAGGCTCACACTGGAGCAAGGCCGTTTTCATGGTCTTCCTTATGGTAAACCAGTTTCGTCAAAGCAAGTAAAACGTTGAGTTGTTTGAGGGCTGAACACAAGCCCGCTGCACTCGGAGTGCCTTGAAGCTTTTCATTTCACTGCCACTTACAGTGTTACAAATCAGTTTCATGCATCAAATGCAAATCTTTCTCTCTGTTTGGCTGTGCTTGCATACTGTAAGAGTCACAGCATGCTTTTTCATTCGGAGCGTTAAGTGAGTCCAAAACTTTGTACCCCTTTCTTGCTACTTTAACTCATTTTTACAAACTAATTTTTTCTTCCAGACCCAATCTGGAATCCATCTTAAACACACAGAGCATCCCAGCCTTGACTGACTAATTCGTCATTTGAAAGCATCGTCTATTCTTTTCAGAACTTATGAGGTTGTTTAACACAGCCTGCAGTAATATATCCTGCAGGGGCGTGGTTAGGCAGTCAGGGGCGTGGTTAGGCAGGCAGGGGCAGGGTTAGGCAGGCGGGTGGGTTTAGGCAGGCAGGGGCATGGTTAGGAAGGCAGTATTAGCATTGTGGTATTATAGGTTTCCTTGGATAGCTGTAGGGTAGATGAATATAGCTATAAAGACCAGCTCAGCTAGACATAGGCATGTACTCAGGGGTGGTCAGCTCTGCGCATGGACCCTTCACAAAGGAGCCAAAGGTCTTTGTTGGACAGCAGGTTACAATAGGTCCTACTTACATGATACACACATCCAAACACCACCCGCCCCACACACACACACACACACACACACACACACACACACACACACACACACACAGCAGCTGGTTATAGCAAGGCCTGCTTGGATTTATCTTCTCTATAGTGTTGGAGGTCACCTGCTGGAGCAGAGGGACCTTCGACGAGTCGTACTGAGCCAACGTGAGTAGCTCTGCGTGGGCAGAGATGGACGGATGGATCGTGCAGGAAAGCTTCCAAAAAAAGGTTGTGAAGGTCTGTTCACACACTCGCGTGCATGCCCAGCTAATGAGCACACCTGTGAGATGGTTCCACCAACGTCCTGCCCACATTTTGCCAATTTTCTGCACTCCTGTCAAAAGAGCCTAGCATGGACTGGGCATCTTCTACTGGTGCCAGACCAGCATGGAGTATTCCTGGAATGCTAGTGTCATGTTACATTCCCAGTGCTCACCATCAGACCCTCACCAGTAGACCAGAATCCACCACCACAGCCAGACGAGTAGACCAGAGCCCTCTGCCAGACCCAGACCAGTAGACCAGAGCCCTCCGCCAGACCCAGACCAGTGGACTGGAGCCCATCAGCAGACCCAGACCAGTAGACCAGAGCCAGCTTGTCCCCGCAAAGCAGAATAAAAGCTGGCTGTTCTCTGTGAAACACAGAGCTAGTCGCTTCTGGCCACTGAATACAGTCAGAGAGAAAATAAAACGGGCGGTATTCAGGGGGGTATTTATGGGGGAATTTTCAATCAGTACAAATGCATACTATTGTCAATTTGCATTAATACTAATTTGAAAATGGTGTCAACCTTTCCATTTTTGCATATAGTGAACCAGGACACATAAAGCACCAAAGCTCTTTCAGTAGGAACACAAAGGGACGTTTATTTGTTTAATAAAGTAATAAATAATAAATGAAAATAATTGTCATTTGCTTGATGTGAGATGTAATGTTTAATAATAAAATTATGATTTTGCTTGGGATTTCCCAAAAAAAAAAAAACATTACCAAAAATAAATATTAAAAAACTAAATAAGGTTATTTTAAAATCTTACTATATACTATTTTAAGTGATTCATAAGGAAACTTCAAAGCCTTTCTAGAGTGAGGTGGGCTGTTCAGAGATTGATGCAGTGCCCGAGTTCCCCTGTGGTGTGTTAGTGTGTTGTGAGTGTGTGAGTTCCCCTGTAGTGTGTTAGTGTGTTGTGAGTGTGTGAGTTCCCCTATAGTGTGTTAGTGTGTTGTGAGTGTGTGCAGTCCACAGTGGGGCTACCGAGATACACCTCTAACACAACACAATCACACACGCCTGCGAGCATGTAAACACACACACACACACACACACACACACACACACACACACACACACACCTACAGGACAGGTGGAAATCTATAGTACATAAATTAGTCCAGAGGGGGATAATCAGTGATAAAAAAAACATTTATTTTCACAGCTCTTGGAGCTGTACTGGAGATACTACATGTACCGACACCCAGACACACACACCTGCGCACACACCGACACACGCACACATACACACACACTTGGAATGGGGCATTTGTATCTATGGTGAGGACATTAAAGGAAGGATATCCTAACATTCTTCTTTTTACAATGGCTGCATGACATTATAAACCTTATTTACAGCTATTTAAGAAGACACCACTCAGCACCAATAGACACACTTCTGTCTCCCCCCCAAACTTCTTTCCTTCTCCCTCTCATGCTCGGTCCTCTCTCACAGTTCTCTCTCAGTGTGTCTCAGTTCATGCGTGAACATCTGACCTCATGTCCCGAACAAAGTGGAAAGCAGTGAGAGGTAGTGAATAGTGAATCAAAGGCAGGAGGCGGGACAAACTCAAGGGGATCGAATGGCGGCCGCTGTGGGCCGGAGCTCCTCTTTCCCGCCAGCTGAAAGGCTGGTCTGTGCCGGCCCAGCCGTCTGCTACGACGAGGAGCCCTCACGCAGACGATGCCCTACTGGACAGAGTCTTAACTCACGTCATCCAATCTCCACACACACACACACACACACACACACACACACACACACACACACACACACACACACACACACACTCTAACACAAACCTACAGACACACACAAACACAAAGTACAGACACTCCCTCACACACATTCACTCACAAACACACCTACAGAAACACACACCTAAATTCATTCACTCTTTCTCACACGCTCACCTATACTCACTCACACTCATATAGGAGATTTCTAGAAATTTCTAAAGTTTAACATAATGTGTATAACAGACTGAAAAATACTATTCATTATGTCTGATTTGTTTCTAATCTTCTGACCTTATGCTTCTAATGACAGTAACACTGTTAAAGAGTGTGGGCGTTGCTGAGGGTCCAGCTTAGCTGAAAACTACACTCTCCTAATAATTGCCCAGGTCAAAGATTAGCTCCTTTTATCAAGGTGTGTAGGATAATCCAATTTTTCAACAAGGGCCACCCCAACAAAGGCCATTCAGGGACCTGACTGGGAATTAACCAGCCCTCCTCTCAAAGCCAGTGGTGCCGTGGGCCGAAACACAATAACGTTAATTACATCTTTTCTTCTGTAGCCCCCACTCCCCTCTGACAGTGCGTTTGGCAGACACACACTCCAGGCTTTGCCTCGAAGACATGCCAATTTCAAATTTTTCTTTCATTTTTTCTCTTTATGCCAAGACAAATCATATTAAAATGTTAGTAAAGAACACTAAACCTTTTGGCTAAGTTGGTGACAGGCAGAGCCAGCTAAACTTGGTGCCGGGGGGCAGGAGTGCTGGGGGTGGGGGTGTTTTAGGGAAACCCAGCCTCCTCCACAATTATAAATCAGCTCCTTCATGGTCCCAGCCGTCCTGGGTGGGCCCAGCAGCCTCGGGTGCTTGGCGGGCAGACAACTGATCGCTGGAGTGGCAGTAAAGCACGCCCCGAGAGTCCTCTCCAATATCCACTTTGTTACTGAAGAAATGGCGTCTGTAACTGGGCTTTCAAAGGGCCATTTGTCAACATGTTTACAGCGACAATTCTCATAAGCTAAGGAGAGGAGAGTTTTGTGAGGAGGCGGGGCTGGGGAGAAAGGGGCAGGGTGGTAGAGGGGGCGGATCATGAGGGAGGGGGCGGGGCATGGGGAGGGATGCGAGAGAAAAGAGATGCAAGGCTACTGCTTCGCGCTAAAGTGTGTATCGGGGTGATGTGTTGTGACTCAATAGAAAAGTGTGGTACGTGTGTGTGTGTGTGTGTGTGTGTGTACAGATGTGCTCTGTGATTGTTAATGTGGACACACCCATGCATACAAAAGCAGAGCATATTTCACATCTGGACTGTGCACTTGTTTGCAGCCATTCACCACTGGGATGTGCCGTGTGTGGAGTGCTCTCCCAGTGAGACCATCATGTCTGGCAGGTCTTCACCAGGGCCGAACCCTCGGGAGATCCTCTCTCCCACCCCATTTGAGGCAAACTCACTGACTGCGCAGCTGAAATCTGGCCTCTCTGCCATTCCACCCCTGCCCCGGGACCCTAGAGCGGGGCTCTGGCACAGGCTGCAACACCCCCCAACACCCCACTGCCCCTCCTGACACCCCTCCCCCCCAATACCCTAATACCCCCCCCCCCCCCACTCTGGTCCTAGGTTCCATTACACCATCCCTTAGCTTATTTGTTCCACAAACACATCAATCATAGACTTGCTGGGCAAACCTCTGAATACGCCTGTTCCCATTTCTAACTCCTGCTGTGGTTATATTTTCCATGTGTGTATTTACACAAAATCAGTTCCCTCTAAGAGACAAAGAGAATTCAGTAAAACAATTTTTAACAAATTAGCAATATGACCAATGAATATGCTTCTGTTGTCTGTTAACTCAGACTCTAGAATAACTCTAGAATAACTCTAGATAACTCTAGAATAACTCTAGAATAACTCTAGAATGAATGTCCTCAAGTCAGCGTATTTCCGAAAGACAGCCAAACGGTGAGCAGCCGTAAGCTCATCTTGGACTTGCTCTGCCTGGCTGTGCTTTGACCATTCCTGCGGTAATTAGGAATAATCACAAGACAATCCGGAGGGATTATAAACGGCAGTCTTAAGACTAACGGACCACAGCACCGCGTCCTCCTGGGTTACACAGTATATCCCCCGCCAGCTGCTGGAGCACATGGCACATGACACAAGATGACACAAGACTTTCACTTTCTCTAAAAGCACAGGGAAAAAAAACACAGCCACTAAATAGATGACGTCTGTGTCAGTTATGCAGTATTTTATTGATGCAATACTATATAAGGTTATGTAAAGATAATATATAAGGTTATGCTCGTTAGTAAGTAAAAGTAATGGAATTTAATAGTGATAGAAAAGCAATAGCAAAACTAATTAAACAGCCATGAAATTAGTTTGAGGTGAAACCTCAGATAGTGCTACATTTATCTAATCACGGACGTGCACTCTTCCCTTATGGAGTAGACGAGGGCACCAGTGTCAGGGCTACAGTAGCAGTGGTACACACCTTGCTCTCCTTGGTAGACGGGGGGGGGGGGGGGGGGGGGGTTACGAGCTGGGAGCAGGAGACTGAAACGCCTTTCTCCTCTTCTTAGAAAAATCATTCATCACCACTCTTTTCTCTTTTTCTCTGGGCCATCTGAGCTGCCCAATCTCTCTCTCTCTCTCTCTCTCTCTCTCTCTCTCTCATGTCTTGATAAGATCAGACACTCAAGCCTGGCAGTGGGCTGAAGGCGGCTCTGCCGGTATCACTACTCCCTCGTCCGTATGTCTCTCACTCTTCTTTTCTTTCTTTTTTCTAACAATTTAAGCCTGGCGAGGAGGGGAAACCTGAGCCACACACACACACACACACACACACACACACACACACACACACACCTGTCACTCCTCACAACCTGCATGTCCTACCCACCGTTTTGTATGATTGCTTTTAACCCTCTTCCAGCATTTGACTGTAGAGAATACAATTATGTGGGCGCGTGTGTGTGTGTTTTGGAATGAGTGTGTGTGTGTGTGTGAGAGTAAGCACATGTGTGTGTTTGGAGATAGCATCAGCTAAAGAGAGGACTCACTCCTTTGGGCAAATAGGAACAAAGCACTGCTAACTGCTCAACTTCTCAATGAACGGGAGAAACTTCTGGAAGAATAGACCTGGGGCAAGTACAGGAGAAAAAGACTCCTCAGAGAAAAAGAATAAAAATGAAATCTCACCTTGTGCTTTCTAACACACAAAGACATACACCTTTGATGTGAAACAGTACAGACCAGGGTTCTCTCTCTCTCTCTGACTCTCTCTCTCTCACATAAAACCCACACACACACACACACACACACACACACACACACACACACACACACACACACACACACACACACACACACACACAGTTAAAGCCACAGCACAAAATAAGATGGGCATATACTAGTAGTTCAGCCTTTCATCTCTCCCTCCCTCTCTTTGTCTTTCCATCTCTTTCTCCCTCTCTTTCTTTCTTTCCAGTTCTCTCTGTCTCCATCTCCATCAGTAGAGTCTGGTTCTCTTTTGTTCTTCCCTACAGTATCATGAAGGTAGCACTGAGAGCTGAATAAAGGTACCTGACCCAAATCATAGGCTAGACAAAAAATGCATTCATCTCAATATTTTTACATCTTTGCTAAGTTCATTCTGTTTAGTTTTTAATTAATTAATGTTCAAATAGAAAATCTAATGAATAATGACAATATTTTAAGTGTAGCGATATTTATTACTATAATAATGCAAAGAAGTAACCACAACTGATGTCTTTTGAATTGTAACAGGGACAAATAAAGTTCAGAAGAAACAAGAGCAGGGTTTCTCCTATTTTGGACCACAGCAGAAGGCCAGAAGATTTAAGAACTACGTCAGATTACCATGTGAGTCCAAAAGATGAAAGCCACACGCGTGCGTGTGCAGACGGATGTCTTAGGCATGTCTAATGGTGTCATAAGGGATGGTCCTTTCTCCACTGTGGAAAGCAACAGTCACATCAGAGTGGTCTGCGTGCTAGACGACCTGCAAGGGTCCCTGACCACACCACCAGACACAGGCGTCATCATCCTGCATCCTGCTCATCCTGCCAGGGAGCATTTACACTGGACGAGGGACCAGTGGGCCTCAGTGCTGTTCACCGATGGAAGTTGATCCACACTGAGCAGAAATTATGGTTCAGTTGTCAAACTGTAATGGATGGACAAGGGCACATGAGAAGTCAATGAGACTATTTTTTGTTGGGGTGTAGCCATTTGGCTTTTGTTTGAGATGAGAAAATCACCATTGCATGCTTCAACTTTAATGCCATGATATAATACCACTGTTTGTTGAACTTTTTATGTTTTCCATAAATTTCACTTTTTGTGAGTAATGTATATCTTCATGCACATACACAATAGGTTTAATATATTTTATGTGTATAAACATTTATACACAATAGTTCA